>NC_089747.1:35740042-36040042 GCF_040412425.1 Macrobrachium rosenbergii
GAGCTCGGGTCTCAGATATTATAGATAAATCTTCCTCCAACCAGCCATTAAGAAGATTAAGAAGCTATCAACTGGAGTGATGTACTGGCTGACCTTTGGAACTCTTGGTATAAATACTGCTTTTCTGTAATTCTTTTTTCATTCATTACCTGCCTGTAGAGGGAGACAGTTGTCCTCCAAAATATATAGCATTAAGTTTCTATCTTTTATTATTTTGATATATATATATATATATATATCCTATTTATATATATATATATATATATATATATATATATATATATAATATATATATAATATATATATATATATATATATATATATATATATATATGTGTGTGTGTGTGTCTGTGTCTGTGTATATATTTTTAACAAACATTACTAACCTCGAGGTATCTCGTAGCCTGTGAGGACAAGCAAGATGTTACAAAAGACCAGAAGGCTACCCACGTAACCCAGTGTTGTTCGTTGCATCTTGTTTACTAAGAATGAAGAACATCAATTCATGTTTTTTTCAATGAAAGCTTATCAAATGTTCCGGGATAATTCGAGCATCCAGACATGTTTACTGTTCATCTTTTTAGAGATGATTCAGGGAGATTAGATAATCTAATTCCGCTAATGCATATGAGCATATATCAACACTAAAACTTGCAGTCAATAGGACGAAAAAAATTGAGAAGGGAATACGGCCAAATGAAAATGAAGTGCATTTTTATCGTTGAGGAAGCGCTTATCACATTATATTGTTTTGAGCGCAAGATGCTGTTGCTAATTGCGTGTCATGTCATATATATATATATATATATATATATATATATATATATATATATATATATATATATATATATATATATATATATATATATATATATATATATATACAATATATATATGTATGTGTGTGTGTGTGTGTGTGTGGGTAGGTGTGGGTGTGTGTTTGTGCACATGTTTTTGTGTGTGTGATTTCTTTGCACTTTTTGGATATTCTTTTCACTGGTTCTGTTCAAGCTATATAAGTATATCTTAATTCGAAAGGTATATGCAAGTATGAACAAAAATAAGTTTATATACTTCGCCATGGTCGGTTGGTTCACATTATAACATTCTGATATTTTGGGTACGTCAGAATTTCTTCATTTGGTTTTTCATTTTGATTTCAATCTCAGTAGTGACATGCATATCCAAAAAGTATGAAGAAATTGAGAAGTTAAAAGGCCATTGAGGTTATTACACTTGCATACCTACCTCACAAAGTAATGACCAGTGTATACATATGTATATTGTCACGAAGTGACCAAGTACCTGGTTATTACACAACTATTCACAAAATCCAAAAATTTACCTCACTTCAGCCAGATACCTGAACCCTTATAAAAATAAAATTACGACTGAACACTCTAAAGGTAACAGTGATCCCTAAAAACTTGCTTATCACTTGAAAAATCAGTCTAGGTTTATCAAGTTATGAGTGAAGTAGTAACTGTTGAGCAAGAAATATACTAGAAGGAAAGGGCATCACTCCATCAAACAACTATAATTGTTTCCCCTGGTCTTAATTCACTTAAAAAAAAGATCTGAAGGAGAACAAAACATGTTTATCACTTACCTTGTGCATACACAAATAACCCTATTCACTGGTGGTCAAAAATGAAACACTGTGCTTTTAAAACTTTAAATACAAAAATTTATTTCTAACTTCAAATTTATAATTAGAATTCATAACCTGAAAAAATTTACCATTACTTGAAAACAACATAAGATTTAATTCATTCTTAAACAAGATTAATTCACAAAACTTTAATTTATCAAGAAATTACATTAATTAAACAAAATTCAAACTATAACGATTTACTCCAAATTTGAAAAAATTCTTAACAAATGAAAATCAAAACAAGTATGCAATGTTAAAGTATCAAAACATATAAAGTGCTAATTGAATAAATGTTAAATCACCAACACAAAAGTCTGGGTAAAGCTATGAAATTGTAAACACAAGAACCACACAAAAAATGTAAAAACAAGAACATACAAAAAATGCACAAAAGGTTTATCAACAATAATTTCACTAAGGCAAAATCTTTTTCAAATTTGTATCTTTTTACCATGGTAAAAAATAAGTAAAAACCACTTTACCTCATACAAGTTTCTGAACACTTTTACACAACTCTTAGCTGCAGCAGTATACACTTTTATCTAAGGTGCCTGTTACATACACTGCTAACACTCTTTCGTTATGTCAGATCCTACCAAGGGAGCATTAAATATTATTAACAGTTTCCAAAAACTTATACGAGTATGTTTGGGAGAGTGACCACAAGTCTTACTCTCTCCTAAATGAAGAGGGGATAAGAGAGAGAAAGAGAGAAAGACCAACCTCTACATGGTCTCAGTCTGGACTGATTAGTTTTACCAAAAATCTTCTGTGAGATTAAACCTGGGTTGCCAGTTAGGCATTTTTTGGAAAGGGGTCACCCTGGAAGAAAACAGGAATAAACAGAGTTTCTTCTTCTCCAACAGGAATAAACAGAGTTTCTTCCTTTCCAACAGGAATAAACAGATAATTTATTCTCTGGCTCAGAGAACTATATAAGCCTGTCCTCTTATCTGTATGATTGACAAGGGTTTCCTGTATGCACACTTATACAAGCACTTTTAGCTCTTTGTTGGTGAGTCGGTAGAGCTGCGGACTGTCACTCGATGGGCCGGAGTTCAATTCCCCGGCCAGCTGATGAATAGTTAGAGGAATTTATTTCTGGTGATAGAAATTCATTTCTCGCTGTAATGTGGTTCGGATTCCACAATAAGCTGTAGGTCCCGTTGCTAAGTAACCAACTGGTTCTTAGCCATGTAATAATAAGTCTAATCCTTCGGGCCAGCCCTAGGAGAGCTGTTAATCAGCTCAGTGGTCTGGAAAACTAAGGTATACTTAACTTTTTAATAGAGGCGAACCAGCTTATCACCCTGGTCAACTAATATTATCTAGGCCTGTCACCTCATCTCCCTTTTGGCTGATAACTTAAGTGCTTTTAGCCTCTCTCTTGCATAAAAGATTTCCTGTGGTCACCAACTGACACCTGATCAAACATTCAGCTGTGAACACAAGAGCCTAACAGGAAAATGTATCTTATCACCAGTCAACTAACCCTTTTAAATCTGAGTCTTAGCATCCCCAACAAACACTGTTATTATAACTATCACAGACTATACATGACAAACACAAGAGAAAATATATAAACACTGCATAAAAACATGCATACTGCAAAATCACCTCATTATACTTCACAACACATGAGAAATACAAAAGAAAATATATCAAAATTATATAAAACACATTAAATTTGCAGAAAACATACATGTCATAAGATCGTATCATTATAATATATATATATATATATATATATATATATATATATATATATATATATATATATATATATATATATATATTGTCACAAAGTGATCAAGTACCTGGTTATTACACAAATAATAAGACCCAGAAAGTTACCTCACTTCAGCCAGACACTTGAAACCTCATAACAAAAATATTAAGACTGATTACTCTAAAGGTACAGTGATCCCTTAAAACTTGCTTATCACTTTAAAAAAATCAATCTAACTTTATCAAGTTATGGGTGAGGTAACAACTAATAAGCTGTAAACAGACTAGTGAAAAATGGGCATCACTTCAACAGACACTATAACAGTTTCCCTGGTTCTATTTCACTTTGATAAAGGAGAATGAGACAGATATATCACTTACCTTGTACACATTCATTAATTTCTCTAATCACTGGTGGTCAAAATGAAACACTGTGCTTTTTAAAACTTTAAACAGACAAATTTATTTCTAAGTTCAAAATTTATAAGCAGAGTTCACAATCTCGGAAAGATTCACTATTACTTGACAACAGTGTAAGATTTTCATATTTCTTAACCAAAATTAAGTCACAAAACTTTAATTTATCATGAAATCACTTTAATCAAGTAAAATTTAAACCATTAACTTTCATTCAAGTTTTAGATATACATCTGAACATCTGCAATTAGTCCAAGTGTTCACTAAAACATTAATTAATGGGACTCAATACAGGTATTCACTGAAATCTCAATAATAAGTATGCAATGCAATCTTAACAATGTAAACAAAACTCTAAGTAATCACCAACAAAAAACTTTATATAACACTGTAAAATTATTAACATATAGGCACAACAGAATAATGTGAAAACAGGGACACATTAATGTTCATCATGCCATAGAAAATATGTACCAGCAGCAACTTTGCTAAGACAAAACATGTGTAAAGATTACTTCAATCTTTCCAAATATTACTTCCACCTTTAAAGAGAGTACACTCACCTCTTAGTAAAATAATAACTCTCTTTTACTTAAAACATCACTTTAACTCTTAACATAATATAAAACCAGTAAATATCACACTACCTTTTACAAGTGGTACACCATTATACACTTTTCACAATGTTTGTAAAATACTAACATCTTCAGTAACCCACAAAATTACTAACATTAGTGGGAGAATGACCAAAATTTACACCCTATTATGAGCAGAGAGAGAGAGAGAGAGAGAGAGAGAGAGAGAGAGAGAGAGAGAGAGAGAGAGAGAGAGAGAGAGAGAGGGAGAAACTTATGCCAGCAACCCCTTTTGCTTAACTAACTTTATTTCATTCAGTACTCCTCTTTTATCTTCAAGCCCTCCCAGAATACTCAAAGAATACACATAGGGAATACACAGAACACTGAATACACACAGTATACAAAAGCTCAGAAGAAAACATGCCAGAGCTCTTATCTGTATGATTGACAGCATCCGACCACTCAAAACACCTGGTAAATAGAAAAAGTATTTTGCGACCGATCTGGGTCGGCTATCAACGTGTCAACTTCATCTCTCTCACTTCCTCATCCTTTCTACTCAGATTATGGAAAACATAATAGGCATAGATAAAAATAATAACTATGGAACAGACACACACATGATAAATATATAATAAAGCATTTGGTTGAGAACTGTCAAACATGCCAAGATAAGCAAAGTGGCCCTTGCCTTTCTGCCTTCACCCCAAACATTTGTGTCAATGCAGGATGTGGTGATCTGATAATGGTTCCAGAATCTCTCTCCCTCTACAGAATTTAAACTTTAGCTTTCACGAACACGGTGTGTTATAAGCATAAATGAATGTACGTTACAAAATCACCTCAAAACATGTGAGATAGCTGAAAATTATATAAAAATACAGAACACAACAGTCATCTGTAAGAAATAAAGACATCTCAAAATCATAGACATCAAATCAAAATATACACATAATCTCATATTATAATATTTCTTCCCCCCAGAAGAATAATTATCCCGGGTTTGAATCCAACGATTTGGAACGGGATAAATAATCTACAATTACACTGCTCTTTCCAAAAATGTTCTCGCTCTTTACACAACAAGATTATACAATCAATCAGGGAAATTATTATGGCTGAAAAACTTGAACAGAATAGGTGATAAACTCTAGGCATACTCACAAATCTTTGTAACTCTTTCACTATTTTAGAAACAAACTTGGCTTGCCAAATATTATCAAGTAATTGACCAATAAGAGGTAAGGGATAATTATCAGCTACACTGATGGAATTCAGTTTCCTATAATCAGTACACACCCTAAACGAGCCATCTGGTTTCTTCACTAACACACAAGGAGAGCTGTAATGACTTGAACTGGATTCTGCCAATCCATGCTGCAATAAATATTCAACTTCCTTTTTCAAAACATCTCAATGAAAGGGTGATACACAGTAAGTTCTTTGCTTGCATGGTTTAGCATCTTCTCTGATCTTTATCTCATGCTTTGTCAAGTCAGTACACTTAGGAATGTCCGTAAAAATCTCAGGGAAATTTTCAATCATCTCACTTAATTCTTTGCTTTGATCATCACTCAGATGTTTTAGTTTGTTCTCCAAATTTTCTAATATTGAAGAATTGTTCATCTTGTTTTCAGCTATTTGGCATGTATGACACTCTCTGCAAAATTTGCTAACATCCTTGTGAAGTCCAGGCCAAAAAAAATACTTCATAACCTTCTCAACAGTCTTCCTGATTCCCATATGTCCAGACTCATGTGCTACTGCTACAACTTGTTTCCTCAGTGGAAATGGAATTAAAATTTGATGATATTCCCGCCATTTGGCATTTCCTGGAATATTTGCAGGTTGATGCTTCCTCATTAACAATCCCTCCTTTAGGTAATAACAAGTAGGAGTTTGTTGCATCTCTTCTTGGTCAACAACTCTGAAAAACAAATCCGCTAACGTTGTATCCTTCTTCTGAAGTTCTACCAACTTCTCTCTAGTCACTTGTCCAACTTCAAGGGTTGAACTCTCAATATCTGCCAACTCTGCCACTGTAGTTTCACTACTATCTTCAGGAACATTTTGACTACGCTGAGTCTCTTCACCAATAATAGGATTCTCCACTTCTTGAAAAATCTCTTCATTACTGACACTAGGGGAAATTTCACTTTCCTGAAACAGCTCTTCTAAGCTCAAAGATCCTTCACTTGATCCTTCTGGTGCAGGTAAATCCTCAGTTTCTTCACTTCTATGCTAAGTTCTCTTCATACTCCTGGTAGTTACACAACTTGGAAATAGGTGAGGGTTTTTCCTCTCTATCTCTACCAAAGGGTTAATCCTTAATGGTTTGTCTGTCACTATACAACAACGAACCAAGGGAACACCACCAACTTCATTACCCAGTAAAACATGCACACCTTCAACAGCTATTGAGTCCTTTACAGCAAAATCAATGCTTCCTGTCATTAATTTACATGACAAATGCAAGCGGCATATAGGAGTTACTTCCTCTCCTCCTATACCCTTTAAAATAACTGAATCTCCGGTGAGATTCTTCTCCAACTGGGAATGAGTACCACGAGCTACCACACGATGATTACTTCCTGTATCACGTAATATCTTCACTGGTACCTGTACACTCAAAGAGATATATGGCTTAAAAGCCTCTTCACTGTTCAGCCATCAGTACTCGAAGTTGCATCTCCACTGGTTGCTAAGCACTCTGCTTGTCTCGTTTAATTTTTTCCCACAGTTCTCCGTAGATGGCTTTACCTGGTTACCCCTTATCACCTGTCCAACTGGCTTAATCGGCTGTTGTGTCTTATAACAATCTCAACTATAATGTCCTACTCTTCCACACTTGTAGCAAACAACATTAGTTTTCTGCATCTGTCTTGAGAACAGACTAGAAGGTGAAGGTTTAACATTCCACTGCTGTGGGGCATATCCTGGCTTTGTACTAGTATAGTTATTGGAAGGGTTTCTCATATCACTGTTCTTAAAACTCAACTGAGACCTATAACCTGTGAATTGTTGGTTCTGGTACTTGACACTATAATTCTTTTTGTTGGATATTATGTTATAGTCCTTACTTAGAATAGCAGCTTTATCAAGTTTCTTCACCTCTCTCTCTCTCAACTAAGCTCTTATATGTTCAGGAATTTCTCTTAGATATTTCTCTAAGACCACTAATTCTTCAAGTTCGTCCATAGACTTAACTTTAGCGGCCTTCAACCACCGTCTAAAACATCTCCTTACTTTATGGGCATAATCTAAGAAAGTCATCTTGTCATCCTTCTTCAAAGATCTGAATTTTTCATCGTAATATTCAGGGGTCATCTGGTAAACTTGTAACACATTGTGTTTCAATACACTGTATTCTTTACACTGATCAGCTGATAAGGCTAAATTGGCACTTCTTCCTTTACCAATTAGAACACTCTGTAATAAGACTGACCATTTATCTTCTGGCCATCCCATACCTGTAGCTACCTTTTCAAAGTGCTCAAAAAACTCATCTGGAGCTTCTTCTGTAAACTTTGGAATTAACTTCTGTATTCTCACTACATCAAACACAGGGTCTGCATTACTTTGGACACAGTTATATGGGTTTACAGATAGTATGGATCGAGCTCTGATTAACCCCAACTCCCTTTCATGTTTTGCTCTTTCTTTATCTTCTTTTTCTTTATCAGCCTGCATCTGCAACCTAAGTAACTTCTCTTCTGATTCTAGCACCTTCAGTCTACCCCAATTTTCTTCTGTTTCTAGGTGTCTCAACCTAAGTAACTTCTCTTCTGATTCTAGCACCTTCAGTCTACCCCAATTTTCTTCTGTTTCTAGATGTCTAAGCTCTGCCTCTACATCACTGTTCTCATTCTCTTGCCTTAGTTTATTTGTAAATTCTACCTCAGCTGCATTCAACAATTCATATGCCTCCCTTAACTCTCCATCTACTTTACCAGAGCTTATTAACGCTTGGATTGCAACACACTTGACTTGTGCCTCAATCATATCACTAGTAACATTACCCCCACATATCACTGCTAAGAGAGTCCACTGCGCCTTAGTCAGGTGAGATTCAGATAACTCTCTGATGGTTGGAGCGCCTAAAAATTCCTGAACTTCAAACAGAGCCATTTTCTCTAGTTTATTCAACTAAATAGTTTACAATAAACTTCAAAACAACTATAAGGTCATTCTCTTACCAAAATATATTCCTAACACTACCAGTATAAACCATAAACCAGAGTGATATTCTGTTTAGTTCTTCCTGGAAGATGGGCACCAAATATTTTGTTTAATTCTCCCGGTCTGGCCACCAAATATTTTGTCACGGTTCGATCCTGGGTCCGATCCCGTGTCCCGGGTTTGGGCACCAAATATTTTGTCAAGAAGTGATTAAGTACCTGGTTATTACACAAATAATAAGACCCAGAAAGTTACCTCACTTCAGCCAGACACTTGAAACCCCATAACAAAAATATTAAGACTGAATACTCTAAAGGTACAGTGATCCCTTAAAACTTGTTTATTACTTGAAAAAATTAATCTAACTTTATCAAGTTATGGGTGAGGTAACAACTAATAAGCTATAAACAGACTGGTGGAAAATGGGCATCACTTCAGCAAACACTATAACGGTTTCCTTGGTTCTATTTCACTTTGATACAGGAGAACAAGACAGATATATCACTTACCTTGTACGCATACATTAATTTCTCTAATCACTGGTGGTCAAAATGAAACACTGTGCTTTTTAAAACTTTAAACAGGCAAATTTATTTCTAAGTTCAAAAGTTATAAGCAGAGTTCACAATCTCAGAAAGATTCGCTATTACTTGACAACAGTGTAAGATTTTCATATTTCTTAACCAAAATTAAGTCACAAAACTTTAATTTATCATGAAATCACTTTAATCAAGTAAAATCTAAACCATTAACTTTCACTCAAGTTTTAGATATACATCTGAACATCTGCAATTAGTCCAAGTGTTCACTAAAACATTAATAAATGGGAGTCAATACAGGTATTCACTCAAATCTCAATAATAAGTATGCACTGAAATCTTAACAATGTAAACAAAACTCTAAGTAATCACCAACAAAAAACTTTATATAACACTGTAAAATTATAAAAATATGGGCACAACAGAATAATGTCAAAACAGGGACACATTAATGTTCAACATGCCATGGAAAACATATACCAGCAGCAACTTTGCTAAGACAAAACATGTGTAAAGATTACTTCAATCTTTCCAAATATTACTTCCACCTTTAAAGAAAGTACACTCACCACTTAGTAAAATAATAACTCTCTTTTACTTAAGACATCACTTTAATTCTTAACATAATATAAAGCCAGTAAATATCACACTACCTTTTACAAGTGGTACACCATTATACACTTTTCACAATGTTTGTAAAATACCAACATCTTCAGTAACTCACAAAATTACTAACATTAGTGGGAGAATGACCAAAATTTACACCCTATTATGAGCAGAGAGAGAGAGAGAGAGAGAGAGAGAGAGAGAGAGAGAGAGAGAGAGAGAGAGAGAGAGAGAGAGAGAGAGAGAACCTTATGCCAGCAACCCCTTTTGCTTAACTAACTGTTTTTCATTCAGTACTCCTCTTTTATCTTCAAGCCCTCCCAGAATACTCAAAGAATACACATAGGGAATACACAGAACACTGAATACACACAGTGTACATGAATACTGAATACACACAGTATACAAAAGCTCAGAAGAAAACATGACAGGGCTCTTATCTGTATGATTGACAGCATCTGCCCACTCAAAACACCTGGGTAAATAGAAAAAGCATTTTGCAACCAATCTGTGTCGGCTGTCAATGTGTCGACTTCATCCCTCTCACTTCCTCATCCTTTCTACTCAGATTAGGGAAAGCATAATAGGCATAGATAAAAATAATAACTATGGAACAGACACACATGATAAACATATAATAAAGCATTTGGCCAAGAACTGTCAAACATGTCAAAGATAAGCAAAGTGGCCCTTGCCTTTTTGCCTTCACCCCAAACACTTGTGTCAATACAAGATGTGGTTATCTGATAATGGTTCCAGAATCTCTCTCCCTCTACATAATTTAAACTTTAGCTTCCACGAACTAGGTGTTATAAGCATAAATGAATGTCCATTACAAAATTACCTTAAAACATATAAAATAGCTGAAAATTATATCAAAATACAGAACACAAGAGTCATCTGTAAGAAATAAAGACATCTCAAAATCATAGACATCAAATCAAAATATACACATAATCTCAGATCATAATAATATTATGTATTATATATATATATATATATATATATATATATATATATATATATATATATATATATATATATATATATATATATATATATATATATATATATATATATATATATATATATGTATTTATATATATATCATTTATCATATATCATGACAGGTGAACAAACAAGAGACTGGGTGTAAGTCGTGACCAGGTCTGACTTTATTTCCAATAATTTTATTTTGACCACAGCAGTGAAGTTAAGAAATCTGTGTTCATATCTATGTTTTTAAGAACACTACATATAAGCAGCCCTGAACTTACTGATGATGAAATAGATAAATAGGATTACAGGCAAGAAATTGAAATGTCCTGTACTAGAATCAGAAGAGGCAAAAAAGAATCTGTATCAAAACAAGGAAGAACTTTACAGCACAAAGAATTTGTTTGTCCTACCATATAATAAAGATATGAAAGATATTCCCATCTTCTTAAGAATTTTGTGGTTAATGTAGCATTAAAGAACAATAAAACAATGAAACATATACTTATAAACAACTTTCCCGACAATACTAAAAGGTAAGTATATGAAATTCTATGCATGACTTGTGATAGGTATAATATTGATCATACTGGAAAAAACACTGATAAGGAGAATGGAACAGCAAAAAAAAGAGCAATATATGCACAGGTGAACATTGAAAGCTTTGTACATGTTAATGAGAACAATTATAGAAACAACTGAGCTGGAGCGAAAAAGACAGATTATTCTAATAATGCACTGGAATGAAATTTCATTGGATCTAGCATTATAAAAGAAAGTGATGGCTGTAATATGAATATCAGTCAAGGCATGTACAAACTTGATCCTATAATATGTATGGAAAAAAGATAATCGCATTTGTAAAACAGAGTAAGTGGGCACTATCAGTAATAAGCTTTGTTGGCCCCCTTCCTTTCAATTACACCAGCCAGGTGTGGGTTGGTAGTCTCCAACAGTTTAGTATGTTTGCCTATACTGTCTCCATAGTATTTATATTGTGATTTCTACTGTTATGTGTCAGTCCGTCAATTACCTGGAAATAAAGTCGAAACCAGTCAGGTCAGGTCCTATACTCATTCTCCGTTTTTCACCTGTGGTGATGTGTGATAAGCAAATCATGTGCTCACGTGATTAATCAATATATATATATATATATATATATATATATATATATATATATATATATATATATATATATATATATATATATATATATATATATATATATATATATATATAATATATATATATATATATATATATATATATATATATAAAGTCTTGGTTCTCATTAGACAGCAGAGAAGAACTATGTGATGACCTGTCAGTGGCACTTTGCTGCAGGTTCATTTGTGCTGGCATTGGAATTTGCTCAGTCGGATGCAGAGTATTATTTGGTCTTGTATAAATATGACCTTATTACTTTGTTTGATGGTCAGGGTGTTATTCACTAGTATTGCTTGGTATAGAATCATTATTCTACTTGCTTTTCCATTGATAGGGGGTGTGAGTCACTCTATTTCATGACCGTAGCTTTTGCCGAGTCACTTTTGTTAATTTTGTCAATAAAGTCTAGTTTTGCATACCAGTGTCTCATTTCAGTAGGCCTTTGTGTAAAGATAGGTTTCGTGAGAGAAGTTTGACAAAGGAGAAGGGGTCTGCTGACCCAAGGAAGAGCCACGGCTAGCCCCCAGACATCTTAAGGAAGTAAGATGATCGATTCTGTTCTTAAAACAGACACACCAATAAAAGATGGCCCTTCTTGACCCAAGGGGCTATTAACAGTGGTTGGCAGCAGTGTTAGACATAGATAGATAAATAGATAGTTAGGGATATGCTTCCGAAGAGAGACATATTTTAGTAATTCTAGTATTGGCATCTCAGAATAGGATTTTGTTGGGTTCAGCAATTCAGCTTTGGAAGATGTTGTCAAGCAAGGATCGGCGAGTCAGTCTTTTTGTCAGGTGCTAAGTCTCTGTGTGCGTTTTAATGATGCGTCACGGGGCACAGGGTGTTAACATGGGTATTAATATGGAGTTAATTCATATTCGGGAGTGTTCAGACGTATGTGGGATATATAGTGCAAAGTAATTGTGGTATCTTGATGTGTTAAAATACACGAAAATTGCAAGTGATTTTTTTCTCCCTCTCTCTCTCTGTCTGTGGTGAGACATTCAAGCGCTGTTAAGCAGAGGCATACGTAAGTGTTATCATCTTTTTTATTGTTAGTTTAATGTCGAATTGGACTTTTCATTACACTGCAGCTAATTTTTTAGGGCGGTGGCTGTAGTGATGTCATCGCCTGAGTGACGTGTCAGTGACGTCATTAGTTTGGATGGAGCATCTTGCTTGCTTCTTTATACTCTGAGTAGTGCAATTAAATTTTGATTGTGTCTCATATATTTTGTTTTTTTATATATAGCAATCGGCAGTTCTTATTGGCATTTAGGGTTTAATAAGGGAAATATTTTATTGTTGTGTTATCCCTGGGAACTTTGATAATTGGGAAGTAATTTATTTGACATTTGTTGAATTACTGCATGTAAACATTTCTTATGCAAGTGTGTGTACATTTATTAGGTTTTTTAACTGTTTTTTCTTATTTTTATAATTACACATGTATGTGTATTATTTTGGGTGCATATGTGCGTGTATGTAAAGTGGGTGCAGTTGCTATAAGCTTATTTGGCAATCTAGTCCCTTGACGACAGGAGAGGCGAGCTTGTCTCCTTGGGGTTCGCGCTCAACATTTTTTGTGTAGGCTTCAGCAGGTCTTGGATGGGGTGATAGGGAGAGTGAGGTGTTGCTCTGAGGGGGCAAGGGACGAATTTTCTTTCTCTCTCTCTCTCTCTCTCTCTCTCTCTCTCTCTCTCTCTCTCTCTCTCTCTCGTCCAAGTGCTCAAGTTCCGTTTTCTATATGTGAGAGTGGATTCTCATTCTCTTTACTTGGGAAGATGTTTTTTTTTTTATTATGGTTTGCTTTTGAAAATGCGAAATGGGTTCTGACCCAGTTTGCATCAGCTGTGCGTTTAGCCAGCAATTTTCATTTTTTTTATGGGACTTTGGATTTAATTGTGGGGTGGTTAATTTTGAATTTAATTTGGGGGTTTCATTTAATGATGGGTTTAATTAATTGTGAATTTACTTATGGGTTTACTTGATTGTGAATTTGATTTTGGGCTTACTTAATTTTGGATTTAATTGAAGGTTTAATTAATTTTTGAATGGAATTGTGGGTTTAGTTAATTCTGGATTTGATTGTGGGTTTAATTAACTTTGGAGTTAGTGGTGGGTTGGATTAGTACCTTCTTTTGAGTTTTGGGAATTAATTGTCAGAGTATAAGGAATTAACATTCTGGGTTTCGTGTTGTATGGGAATTTTATGAGGGGAAATTGTTTTTTCTTGTGTTTTTTCTGTAAAGGGTGTCCTTTTGCAGGACTTGTGAAATTTTTGCACTTGTGATCAGCCAAGAATAAGTTAACGAATTTACTTACGAAGAAGAAAGCTGCAAGAATGAGGAGAGGAAATAGTGATCAGAGATTCCTTAGATCAGCCTATGGTTGCATAGGACACAGAGATTTAGGCCGTGGTTCGAAGGAATTTTTGGAAAGTCGGAATGGCCAAAGATCAATGGTTGGCTTGAGTTCTAGGATCCCATGGGTTCGTTGCTTTAATTGCAATATGCAGGGACACATCAAGAGATTTTGCCGTGTTAAATATTGTGGCAGTTGTAAGAGTTATGGTCATCCTCGGCGGTCCTGCCTGTCTCGGAGACAGTATAATGATAGGCCTGCATTTCAGAACTTTGGTAGCTCAAATAAGGAAGTTCCTCACGCGAATTTTTCGAGGAGATCTTGTGATCGGCAGACATTGTCTAAAGACCAATCAGTTGTAAAGGAAAAACTGGATGGATGTTTCTTGGGATATAGGACTTCTGGGAGAACCCTCAGGGTCAAAGCCAGTCATAATTGGGTCTGTACATGGAATTAATGTAAGGGTTTTTATAGATACAGGTGCCTCTATTAATATGATAAATTATGAGTTGTTCAGATCGATGTCCGATTGCTCTTTGAGTACCCGTATGTGACGTTCAAGCAAACAGGTTACAGATTTTGGGATACGTAGATGTAGATTTATCTCTTGGGGGTACACCTTTGACAGAACCATTTTTGGTTATACAATGGCGTGCTTTGGGAAATACTTTATTACTGGGTCATCCGGCATGTCAGAGACGAAAAATATCGGTTCATACAGGGGAAATGCGGTATAACGGTGGGAGTACCTGGGGTGTTTGTGCCGTATGAGTAGATGGATGTAAGGGTGGTGGATGATGAGGGGTCAGGTGTACATGAGGATCCGTGGGTGAATGATGAACATGTGTCGGTGGATAAGAGGTGTTATAAGGGTGTTTTGACAGATGATGTGGTGCTTGTTCTGGGTATGGTGGTGATGATGAAAGTTCGAGTGGAAGGAGTGCATAAATCCAGACAGATGTGTGTGGATGAATGTAGCGAGAAGCTGAAGGGCGTTTTGTGTACGGGTTCTATAAATAATGTATCATGTGCAGGGGAAACTTGGGTGGAATTGCTAAACTGTAACGAT
Organism: Macrobrachium rosenbergii; assembly: GCF_040412425.1. Lineage (NCBI taxonomy): Eukaryota > Metazoa > Arthropoda > Malacostraca > Decapoda > Palaemonidae > Macrobrachium > Macrobrachium rosenbergii. The sequence goes on from NC_089747.1 coordinate 35,755,343, forward strand.
TCAGTTCGGAATTACCAGAAGGGTACTTATGCAATCGACTTTGTTGACTGGGTCGATGACGATAATTCAGTAGGTATTGTCAGGGATTTTTGTAGTTTTTCAGAAGCAGATTTACAGGCTAGAAGGCAAATTTTTAGGGATCAGTTAGCCAATGCCGATTATAAAGAATATGCTGGGTGTGTAAAAGACGTTCTGGCCGAATTTGCGGACATAGTCTCACTAAATGGGGATAAGTTAGGATTAACAAATGTGTTAGAACACAGGGTTCAGTTGGAGGACAAAACTAAGCCTATATTTGTTCCTTCATATGGGATCCCTTTTAAGATTAGAGAGCAGGTAGAACAAGAGGTTAATAAGTGGAAGGAAGAAGGCATTGCTAGGCCCAGTTTGTCGCCTTTTAATTTCCCGTTGTAAGCAGTCCCTAAGAAGGATGGTTCATTATGAGTTTGTGTAGACTTTCTTTAGGAAGTTGAATGAGAAAGCCATTCCTGATCGCTACCCTGTGGCGTGTTTGCCAGATTTATTTATTGAGATTGGGGGAAAAATATTTATTCCTCAACTGATCTGATGCAAGGGTATTTGCAAGTACCGCTTAGCGAGGAGAGTCGAGAGTACACGGCCTTCTCTTTGCTGAAGGGGCATTATGAGTTTACACGAATGCTGTTTGATTTAACAGGCAGTCTGATGACATTTACTAGGCTGCTGAATAAAGTTTTGCATCGCTTGTTAGGGGAAAAAATTTTCCTGTACATGGACGATATCTTAGTTGCCACTGATTCAGTAGAGGAACATTTAGAAGTTCTTAGGGAAGTCTTTAAGAGGCTTAGATTAGCGGGTTTGAAGATAAAGTTAGCTAAGTGTAATTTTCTCAGGAGGCAGATAGTACATTTAGGTCATGTCATTTCTAAAGAGGGTGTTAGAGTGAATAATGATAAAGTTAGGGCAATTGTAGACTTTGCCACCCCCAAGAATAAGAAGCAGATTCAGTCACTTTTAGGCATGGCTGGATTTTTTCATAGATCTGTGAATGGTTTTTCTGTTCTGGCATCTCCCTTGACAGATGTTCTGAGGGATGATGTGTACTTAGTATGGGGAGATGGACAGCGAGTAGCTTTTCAGAAAATTAAAGATGCCTAAGTAAATCCCACAGTGTTGAAGTTTCCTGATTTGGAACGTCCTTTCACGTTGGTAACAGGCGCTACTTATGATGGTATAAGGGCATGCCTTATGCAGAAGTTCAATGGAAGACTCAGTCTGATTGCATTTTACAGTAATGAATGAGGTAGTAATGAATGGTTATGGTCGGTGGTAGACAAAGAGGCCTTTGCCTTAGTGTCTAGCCTTATACACTTCAAAATGTTGTTATTGGGCAATCAAGTAGAGGTTCTTACGGATCATAAGCCATTGTTGGATCTTTTTAATAAGCCGGATCTTTCCCCAAAAAGAGCCCGGTGGTATTTGACAATCAGGGATTTTGACACTAAGCTTAAGTATTTAGAGGGTAGACAGAATGTCGTAGCAGACGCCCTTAGTAGAAGTTTTGCTGATGAAGAGGGTACTCATGTATGTTACGTATCGGGAGATAGCATAGACTGGGATATTAGTTTAGTAGAAGCTAAGCAAGATGAAGATGAAACTGTGGGAGACGCAAAAGTGTTTCTTAGAGAGGAATTAGTTAGAAGGGGTTATAAGCTGCCTTTTGCAGGGCTTGAATTAGAGAGTAATTTGTTAGTTAGGAAGATTAAATACAGACTGAGGAATAGTGAGGATAAGGGTGATACGACACAAATAGTTGTTCCTAAGAGTTTAGTACCTACGGTGCTAGATATTGTTCACAGTAGGTCTGGCAGTCTGCATTTGGGGATTGAGAAAATGTATCAGAATATACAGGGACAATTCTTTTGGAAGATTATGCTTAGTTCAGTAGAAGACTTTGTGAAAAGTTGTTCAGTTTGTAATGCGTGTAAGCCATCCAGGGTCGTCTCTTGTAAACTGGGTTCATTTCCTATTCCTAGCAGACCCTGGTTCCGAGTCCACATAGGACATTCTAAGCAATTTCTGTGAATCTAGTTATGGCCGTAGGCACCTGTTGGTGGTTTTGATGAATTAACTAGGTTCGTAGAAATTTTTCCGTTGAAGCATAAAACGTCGGAAGAGGTGGCAGTCACATTCTTTAATGGGTATATTTGCCGTTACAGGGTTCCGGAGGTCCTAATTGCAGATAACAGTAGAGAGTTTGTGAACAGAACACTAGTGTCTTGCGGGTATAATGGGCATTCGGAAGGTCACTATTATTCCCTATAGACCAGAAGCTAATGGCCTGTGTGAACGAGCAGATAGGGTCATTGAAGCTCTTCGGATGACCGTGGGGGAAAATGATTCAAATTGGGATCGATATATTCCACAGGTGCAACATAATATTAATACTAAGTTAAGCGATACCATTGGAATGTCTCCCAATGAGGCGCTGTTTGGTTACCCAGCGCGGGGTGCATTCGATTTGTTGCCTATTCCATCGGGTTGATGATACAGTTAAATCACTGGTTTCCACCACGAAAGAGAGATATGCCCGTCTTGCCAAGAATCTTGAAATGAAAATGCGAGACATGGTAGATAGGAGCAATGCAAAGCCCGATAGAGTTAAAGTGGCTGATGAAGATCGGGTTTATGTGAAGATAAATGTTAGGAATCAGTTGAACTATAAGCTGGGTCCTAAATTTGAAGGTCCTTTCCGCGTTGTAGAAGCAAAGAAGGGGAATAGATTTGTTGTTCTAGATGAAAACATGGGTGTGTCTCGGTTGACACATATATCTATGATTAAAAAGACAGGGTAATGGGAATTGTATGGGTTAATCCCTGGGTTGTACTGTGGTTATGATAATTGTTTTTTCTTTATCTCTCTCTTTGTTTTTTTAAATGTGTTGTAAATGAGCTTAACTTGTAGTGTTTTTTTAACTGGGGTGGACGTGAGTCCATAGAGTTATACAAATCTTTATTTATCCAAGTTCATTTTTTGCTCGTATGTGTTGCAATACTTAGTTAAAATTTAGTGCAAAATACCATAGAGTTTCATAGATATAGTTAAAATTTAGTGCAAAATACCATAGAGTTTCATAGATATACGAATTTTTTTGTTTGTTTTTTTTATGGATCGCATCTGTGGTTAGGAACTTCATTGTTCGCATTTGGCTTTAGTAATTTGTTGCTTTGGGTAATGGTTCGCATTCACATGATTTTGTAAGTCGTGACATGGACTAAGTTCGTAGTGAGGTAATGCCCATGTGTTATTATGTAAGAATATTATGATGTGTAGTAGTCGTCTGACGCAATATTTTTGAGTATAGAGTTTCAGAATAAAGCTTTATTACTTAGGATTTTTTGGGGGAGGGGTACTTTGTATATCGGATGGAATTTGTCTGATCTTGTTGCAGGTTTGGGTAAATCAGTTAAGGTTTAGAATTGCCTTTAATGAATTCGGTATATTGGTAGGTTTCTCGGGTAATTTTTACTGGGAAGAATTTGAATGGATAGTATCTTAGAGTTAGTGTACCTGATAGAGGGTTGATTGTGGAAATTCTGGTTAGCAACTTGGAATTGCTTCACAGTTTTATCATATGACCTTTGCCCTAGTAGTTTTAATAGTTCAGTAATAATATGGCATAGTGAGTAGACTAGTTACCCTTTTGGGCTGACTGTCGATATGACTGACTTACCTTATACACCACTTCCTCGCAGCAGAGCTGTATGGAATGTCTTCTATGAGCCTCAACTCATACAAGTTAGATATGGGAGCCGTCTACGGTATGCCTGCAGGTTTCTACGCCTGTGCTTTCATGAAAGGGTCCATGATTTTGGAGAGATGTCGGGCAGGACGTCTACAAATCGCCGTCGTTGCCGGGAGACATCTGTTTGGCGCAAAGGATTCGTGAGCGCCGCATTCAACATGGGCTTGTGCAGTTGCAACCCATTCAGCATAGTTGGATCACCAGGAATTCAAGATGCGAGGAGAAGCATGGGCTTGTATAGTTGCAAGCCATCCAGAAGATTTAGTCCATCAAAAATGCAAGATCTCAAGTGTTGCATTCTGTTATGAACTGGTATTGGAATAACATCTGTGTATACGAAACAATTTTCGTATCTAGTGCATATGTTTTGCTATGATTTTGGAGTTGGCCCTTACTGAACTTTTGATTGGACAGTCATCGTATCTGGGCGAGGGCGTCCAGAAAGTAGGTGGTCCAAGCACCTATTAAGTCTTGGTTCTCGTTGGACAACAGAGAAGAACTATGTGAAGACCTGTCAGTGGTGCTTCACTGCAGGTTCATTTGTGCTGACATTGGAATTTGCTCAGTCGGATGCAGAGAACTGTTTGATCAGGGTCCAAGCACATGGAAACAGCATGCACCGGAAGTGCCCAGGTTCCGGTGGGGTATGTGCGTGTGTGTGTGTGCGATCTCCCAGGAGATACTTATATGAGGAACAGTGACTCTCACAGGGAGACCGCCTCGACCTCGAGTGGTGGATACAGGAATTCGAACATCGTCCTGAGGGGACGAATATTCAGAAGTAGTGTATTTACTCTTACATACAATATGACTGTTTATTTTGGTCTTTTATAAGAGCCTCGATGGCTCAGTCGGTAGAGCAGCAGCCTAGGACTTCGTAGAGGTCCGTGGCACGGGTTCAAATCCGCAGCCGACTGGTCAGAGAAGGCGGACACTTTGCTATCCATGTAGACACCCCGGGATTATGTATGTAATCAACAGATAGGTTTGCTGAAAGCAAATGGGTGTTACAGACTAATACACACATAAACAAAGCCACTCCAACATCTTCTAAAAAACATAACAGACACCTCACACGTCTCGAACTGTCGACCTAACCGCCCAGTTCTCCTCGCTGCTGGGAGAAAGGGAGCTGGGGATTGGTACGATACACGTACACATCGTTACTGGGGTCTAAGTGAAGTCAGGCAGGGCAGCCGATCGAGGCTATGGCCTACCCCAACGCCAAATCAAAGTCCTTCAAAGGAAGGCATCGTGCTTACCCCATATAAAAATGGGAAAAAGCACGTTAAAACGAAGAAGAATTTTGGTCTTTTATAAATATGACCTTATTACTTTGTTTGATGATCAGGGTGTTATTCACTAGCATTGCTTGATATAGAATCATTATTCTACTTGCTTGTGGAACAGTATTTCCTCTAGTTATGTTTTCCATTGATAGAGGGTGTGAGTCACTCTATTTCATGACCGTAGCTTTTGCTGCGTCACTTTCGTTAATTTTGTCAATAAAGTCTAGTTTTGTATATCAGTGTCTCATTTCAGTAGGCCTTTGTGTAAAGATAGGTTTCATGAGAGAAGTTTGACAAAGGAGAAGGGGTCTGCTGACCCAAGGAAGAGCCACGGCTACCCCAGACATCTTAAGGAAGTAAGATGATTGATTCTGTTCTTAAAACAGACACACCAATAAAAGATGGCCCTTCCTGACCCAAGAGGCCATTAACACACACACACACACACACACATATATATATATATATATATATATATATATATATATATATATATATATATATATATATATATATATATATATGCATACATATATATAATTATATATATATAATATGTATATGTGTGTGTGTGTATATATGAATATATACGTATAAATTTACTTGTATGGCTTTCCTGTTTGAAGAGGCGGCTCCAGAAGTTAAGTCGATTCTCTGACAGGTTGTGCGTTTTGAGAGCGTTCTAGCAATTTTGGAAATTTCGGTTGGTGATAGAAATCTGCAGTGTAATTAGCGTAGAAAATAAGTCAAGCCCTTTCAATAACTCTTTAATGTTTACATTTACTGCTTGTATTAAATAAAAGAAAATATTGTATAAAAGTAGCCCCAACGCACTAAGCAGACTAGTGAAATAAAATTCTATCCTTGTTTCATATTATTCTCCAGAACAAGTATTTCTATTATTTTTATTGATACTATAAGGAATAAAGTTTCTAACAAGATGAATATATTTACCAAAGACTACAGCTACATACTAAAAATACAAAAAATATTCTCAGTATATGAAAAGCTAACAAAGTTGTTTTCCAAAAGAAAATGTGAGCTGTAGTGCACAGACCTTTAGTAAGCTCTAAACTGCTTTCTGAAACTATTTCTCTTTCTGCCTCACGTGGTGCTTTGTGGGCATTACAAAAATGTGTCTGCACAGTATCTTCAGCCTAAGCAACACCCATATTTTGGCCTTTTACTGTATCTCCATTCCACCTCATTTCTTCCATCGTACAGGCCAGCCTCTTTACTTCTTCGTAACTGTGGCTTTTTTTTACCATTTTCTCCAGCAGATCTTTGCACTTCATCTCATATATTTTCTGGATCTTTTTATCTGCTGTCTTACCACTCCTCCCTTTTCACGGACTTGAGCGCTGAATGGCTGCAAGGCCATAGTACTTGGCTTTAAAGCCTATATATAGTCGTTACTCATTCATTCAGTATAATGTTGACCACTTCAGGCATAAGTGAGAAACAAAATTAATTTCTGTTTTATTGTATGCTGGTATGACCTGGAGAGAGAAAAAATGTAGACACTGTAAGGAATTTCTGATGCACCAAAGCCCTGTAACTCGCCAGAGAGAATAATCATCTTCAGTTACAGATCTTTTGTGTCAAAACACTGAGCGAGAGTCCGCTCGAGAATGGATGTCTATAAGCTGGTTCATTTTAAGACTTGCTGAACTTTAGCAAATGAAAGTGACTGAAAAGTAAATGCAGAGCGGAGTTTATATGGAAACGTGACAGGAAAAACTAAGACAATATTAAAATTCCATAGAGCTTTGTGAGGCACTACTGCAATAACTTATATTCCCGTTTGTACTAAGTATTTGACTGGATCTCCCTTTTGTAACTGGAGAAAATGGCAAGTAGCGTTGGCATCAGTTCACATCTTTACCAGAATCAAACAAATGAGAGTAGAACGTCTGTTCAAATGCTACAGAGACTTTCCATAGGAAGTCAGAGACTTGTGTTCACGAAAATCACAAATAAGAATAATTGTGCTTTCTCAGCTGGTAGGTACTTTCGCTTCTAAAATACCAGCGGGTTGTGAGCCACAAGCGTTTTTCAAATGTAGCTGCTCATTTTATGCCCAGTCCTGAGTTATACACGAAAATGGTTGCTTTAAAGAAAGATTAAACGTATGTAAACGTACATTCAAGACACCATTCACACAAATTGGAAATCATCACTGGTTTCCCTGTAGAAGGTTTGCTGACTCCAAAATCACGTACAATAGAAACTTCATTAAATTAAAAGTGATCTTTAATTTCTTTGAATTAACTCTAGTTCGTGGCCATGCCACCCAGTTTAGTAAATTAGACCTTCATTGATCGTATGCTGGAGGCGCGTAACCATCAAAAATCTTTGATTATTGACCAATTAATTGCCCAGATTTACTTGAAAGTGTCGATTGCACGTCATACAGACAATGTTTTTTCTGATTTCTCCATTTGGTTCTCTTCCCTTTACTGAGCAGTGATGTAACAAACTATGACGAGCAGTAGTTGACAGATTTTTTCGAAAACAGTTCAGACTGATCTTAGATGCCTCAGTCTTATCTTCTCCTTCAAATCATCTAAGATCCCTTTCGTTTTTCAAGGTATTCCAAATATCTTATTACTCCACAAACTGAGTCATTGTTTTCATAATATACTCGAAGGAAAACAGACGATTCAATATTTTTCTGTACAGTCCATGATCCCTGTGGATCTTTCTCAGCTGCATGTTGGTATAAGGAGAGAAGTTTTTGGAAGACTCTATCTTCCGTCCAATGAGAACTGTTTTTGGTATACTCCCTCAGGAAGAGAGAATTGACAGCTTCTGGATGAAGAAAATCAACTCCCACAGATAATGTGTGCCAGGGTTTGATAAAGTGCTTTGCACTGAAAGGAGGAGCCCATGGCCATGGATTCAGAAGCTTTGAAATAAGATGACAGGCTCTTCTGACCTTTCTTTGGCTTTCATTTAGCTTTTGAAATATACACTTTTCAAAATGGTGTGGATGAAAGATCCACTCACCTTCAGAGTTAAAAAGGCAAATCTGTGCATTACCATTATTACTTTTAACATATTCCTCATAACCTTCCTTAATTCTGCTTTCCTTTGGAAAAGAAATCGCTATGATGGGCAGCACGTGCACAGCAATTTTTATGAAATTTTCATCCTTTTTCAAGAGCAGACAAAAAGATACTTCAGAGAGACCAGTGGTCAGAAACGGGGAGCATAAAGAGATTTTATCTGGTGAACTCTTATAGCTTAGAAGAGCAGCTTCCATAGCCTTAGAAAATTCCTGAATAAAATTTGTTCCTTTGAAAAGTTCTGGTTTTGAATGATAGCGAAGTATGAATGTGGTATGGTTGCTGTTTTCCGCTTCTTCATAGGTTACAGGTGCTGTGTGATCCATGTAATGAAATGCCTCTAATTCTAAAGTGAAATGTACATCTGAGATATTAAATATTTCAGTATCCTCTTGAAGTGACAGAATTCCACCAAAGTCAGAATTTTTGAAGACATTGCAGATCTCACTAACTTCTTCTCTGACTGTTGTCAAGATATAAATCGTATCCTCACTGGAAAAAGTATTTTTTTCCACACACTCAAACAAAGCCTGTGGCTTGGTTATGTTCAGTGCTTCTCCTTTCCTTCTCAGTATCTCATAGGCCTTCTCAGAATTCGCTTTTTCATTCATGACAGTAAGTGCATCTTCATGTGATATTAAGGGGAGTGTGAGACTCTCGCACACTGTAGAGTAATTAGCCATAAGTTCTGATGCAGTGAGGCCTACTTGACATTTAGCATCTACATTAATATCGTTCTTCTTCATGTGTTCTTCAACGTACAAAAATGCTTCTTTGTGTCCCCCAAGGGCGGCAAGGTGAGCCGCTGTATACCCACCTATTGTTACCAGATCGAGCTTCGCCTCGTGGAAAAGTAGGAACTCAATCATATTGATTTGTCCATTCATGGCTGCAACATGGAGGAGAGTGCTCTTGGAAAAGTCAATTTCCTTGTTTATATCAAAAGTTTTGCACTCCGTCATAAGGACGTAAAGTATGGCATCAAGCCCTTCTTTGGCTACAGCGTATAGTAACGTGTCTGGTGGTTCTCCAATTTCTGTATGTTGTGAGTAATTTGTATCACAAAATCTCTGAAGGCCATTTATGCACTGATCAATAGTCATCCCTAGTTTCCCTTGTAGGAGAGGATTTAATGGATTCTTACAAGCACTTCTAAGGATTCTGATTTGTCCATTCAAAATACTTTTTCTAAGATCTTTATTAAGTGATTTGAGAGCCGACAAAGTAAATGTCAGTGGGGACATTCTCAGATCTCTGCACAAAGAAAGTTGTGTGTTCACTTGCTTATTTTGCACTGCTTTATAGAAAGCATTGCTTTCTCCATTTAATGAATGCAGATGTACATCTTCCTGCGATAACACCTGGCAAAATAGGTAGCAACCTTTTTCCGCTGCCTGCAGTAACAGTTCTTGAGCCACTTTGTTTGTATTTTCTTTCCATGTATTAGGGCTGAATTTCCACTTAGCTTTCCAACCAGCAGTAATGACAAGATTCCTAAAAGCTTTCATTTCATGTTCAAGGTTTATTCTTGATCCTTCCTCCCGAAGTCTGTCACTGTATACCTGTGAATATGCAAGAGAACTTTAATTAGAAACAACATACAGTTATAAAGAAATTGTATCCCACTTCATTAGTTTGCAATGAATATGGTTCTTTCGAGAATCTGTAACTGATGTGAAAAAACTGCTTAACTTGAGAATTTAGCTCAGAGCTCTCACATGCAGATAGAAAATGTGTCCGGGATGATAAACTTTGCATGGTTTCATTTTCCTTTGTAGTAAAGTGAACTTCGTCCTAACATCACCCAAAATTTGGAAGCGGAAGTCTACTGGTGTCTTAAATCAGAAGTCCATTTACATGACACGCAAGTTTCGGCAGAATATAAATAAGACTTTAAAATAAATCAGATGTGAAGGATGTAAGCTGAGTAGCACCACAAACAGAGTAATCATTATTGTGGACTGAGCTAAACATTGGGAAACTAATGAGAGAAGTAGGAGGGCAGTAGAGTGATACTGCAGTGAATACTGTACCCAGGGCCAAGTTTTTTCTGCAGCTGATTGTCCAGCATACAAGTGATATCAGTCTTCACAATCGCCAGCGCAAAAAAGGACTCTTTTTGATCAAGTTGTGGACACTAACATTGGTCGCAAAGAAGACTGAAACAGGATGGAGAAAAGTATACACATGCAGTTCCATGTAGTACCTTCTTCACGTGTTAAGAGCCAGTTTTCTTGTTACAATAAGCCTGTCTCTTCACCAGCTATCGACTTTTAATGTAGAGTCTGTACAGGATTTAAAGTATCCACAAATGAACCCTAAGCTTTTCTGCTTTTGGTAATCGGTTATGTCAGCCCTGTCACACTCTTGACTCTGTTCTTTTTCCACTCCATGAAATTTTTTCTTCTAGCATTTCACGCGGCTTTGCTCTCTGGACATCAGTTTTAATATGTTTATATGATTAGTAGTGATAGAGTAAATATTCAAAAGCTTATAAATTGTTAAAAATCTGAGATTCTCTGAAGTAACAAGGAAATTTTAACAAAAAGGCGGGGTGGGGGGGCGTTATGCATCAAATTATGATTGAAGAAGATTTTTAACTCGATATGCATCACCGATTGAAAAACAAGGTCTGAAACCGATGAAATTTGGAGGATTGGGGCTTACATAATTTTTCGACTTCGCTTTGGCATGTTATTACATGGGGTCATTTTTACTGGCATTTTAAATAAATCCCCAGTAGCGGATTATAACATTAAATCCTTCAAAATAACTTCTTTTACTCTGACAGTCTTCAGGCTCTCTCTCTCTCTCTCTCTCTCTCTCTCTCTCTCTCTCTCTCTCTCTCTCTCTCTCTCTCTCTCTCTCTCTCAGACTTTACCCATTACATTGAACTTGCATGTGAAAGTTTTTAGCTTAATCACTAAAGTTCTGAAATTTCCACAGCGTTACCAGCGCAGTATTTTGGGACTTGAGGTAAAACTTCATTCCTGAGAAACCACAGACAGGAGACCACAAAGACAGGAAATCACAAAGACAGGACCCCAGGAATTTATCAAATGGTTTGGTGAGAAGAATCGGAAGTACGGGTACTAAAGTACAGTAATGAGAAGGTCAAATATGGAGAGATATTTTTAGGATAAGCCAGAATCATGAAGAAACACCGTATGTATAATCAAGATGACAAGTTTCCCCGCAAGTCACTGTAGGTAGAGTGAAGTCAGATAATAACAAGTAAAAAATGCGCCGAGGTTTCTTCGGCGCAGTTGAGTTTTCTGTACAGCCGCTACAGCGTATAATCAAGGCCACCGAATATAGATCTATCTTTCGGTGGTCTCGCTATAATGCTATACGAGCCGCGGCCCAAGAAACTTTAAACACTGTCCGGTGGTGGCCTATCCTACATCGTTGCCAGAAGCGTGATTATGGCTAACTTTAACCTTAAATAAAATAAAAACTACTCAGGCTAGAGGGCTGCAATTTGGTATGTTTGATGATTGGAGGGTGAATGATCAACATACCAATTTGCAGCCCTCTAGCCTCAGTAGCTTTTAAGATCCGAGGGCAGACAGAAAAAAGTGTGGACAGAATAAAGTGCTGACGGACAGACAATGCCGACACAAGTTTTCTTTTACAGAAAACTAAACTATGTGAGGGTGAGACAGCATCAGAAACTCCAGTCAGGAAGTAAAGCAGTTGAGATAGGAAAAAAAATCACCTAAGATTGGTAAACATAAAAAAAACAAACAGAGATTATTAGTAAAAGTTACTGGAAGACTTTCAGACTCATGATTATCATTGATGGGAAATTCAATATTCAATCACCTAACTGCTGTTATGCTCATATTACATTAGGCATGGACTTTCCTTGTGGATAGGATCAGGAAAAAATTATTTGACGGTTGAACTTTGAAGAAGAGGATAATGCACAGAAGAATAGAGGCTGTTAAGTTCTGTAGAAGGAAGATCGAATTATAGATACTAAACACTGGTGATTTGATCATTAGGACAGGCTGAAAGCCGTCGATTTAATCAATACTCCTATTGGGTATCGACCATCTCATCGATGGCAATCAGCTTGCTTCCCCTAATACCAGATTGAAGGCTACAGATTAATAAAATTGTCACTATATAATAGATTTGGGAGGGGAAACTTGATAAAAATTTGTCAAATGTCCTGGTCTGTGGTTGCCGGACAATATGTCGATGGACACAATGTCGACGGACATAATGTCAACGGGCAAAATGTTGACGGACAAAATGTCGACGGTCATAATGTCGACGGGCAAAATGTCGACGGACATAATGTCGACGGACATAATGTCGACGGGCAAAATGTCGACGGACATAATGTCGACGGACATAATGTCGATGGGCAAAATGTTGACGGACATAATGTCGACGGACATAATGTCGACGGGCAAAATGTTGACAGACATAATGTCGACAGGCAAAATGTTGACGGACATAATGTCGACAGACATAATGTCGACGGACATAATGTCGACGGACATAATGTAGACGGGCAAAATGTCGACGGGCAAAATGTCAACGGACATAATGTTGACGGACATAATGTCGACGGACATAATGTTGACGGACATAATGTCGACGGGCAAAATGTCGACGGACATAATGTCAATGGACATAATGTCGATGGGCAAAATGTTGATGGACATAATGTCGACGGGCAAAATGTTGACAGACATAATGTCAACGGGCAAAATGTTGACGGACATAATGTCGACGGGCAAAATGTTGACGGACATAATGTCGACGGGCAAAATGTTGACGGACATAATGTCGACGGGCAAAATGTTGACGGACATAATGTCGACGGGCAAAATGTTGACGGACATAATGTCGATGGGCAAAATGTCGACAGACATAATGTCGACGGACATAATGTCGATGGGCAAAATGTTGACGGACATAATGTCGACGGACATAATGTCGATGGGCAAAATGTTGACAGACATAATGTCGACGGGCAAAATGTCGACGGACATAATGTCGACGGGCAAAATGTTGACAGACATAATGTCGACGAGCAAAATGTTGACGGACATAATGTCGACAGACATAATGTCGACGGACATAATGTCGACGGACATAATGTCGACGGGCAAAATGTCGACGGGCAAAATGTTGACGGACATAATGTTGACGGACATAATGTCGACGGACATAATGTCGACGGACATAATGTCGACGGACATAATGTCGACGGGCAAAATGTCGACGGACATAATGTCGACGGACATAATGTCGACGGGCAAAATGTTGACAGACATAATGTCGACGGGCAAAATGTTGACGGACATAATGTCGACGGACATAATGTCGACGGACATAACGTCGACGGGCAAAATGTTGACAGACATAATGTCGACGGGCAAAATGTCGACGGACATAATGTCGACGGGCAAAATGTTGACAGACATAATGTCGAAGGGCAAAATGTTGACGGACATAATGTCGACAGACATAATGTCGACGGACATAATGTCGACGGGGATAATGTCAACGGGCAAAATGTCGACGGATATAATGTCGACAGGCAAAATGTCGATGGACATAATGTTGACAGACATAATGTCGACAGACAGATTGTCGACGGGCAAAATGTTGATGGACATAATGTCGATGGACATAATGTTGACGGACATAATATCGACGGACGCATTGTTGACGGGCAAAATGTTGATGGACATAATGTCGACGGACATAATGTTGACGGACATAATGTTGACGGACATAATGCCGACGCACAAAATGTCGACGGGCCAAATGTTGGCGGACGTAATGTCGACAGGCAAAATGTTGACGGACATTAAGTCGACAGGCAAAATGCAGACATCCGTTCGAACAGGACAAAACGTCGACGACAGTAAATAAATAAAAAAAAACAATTTAATTAACTTTTTACAAACTCCCTTTCATTTTCTCAGTTTTTTCCCCTCTCTGTCTCCTTTTCTATCTAGTCTGTTAATCTATCTATCTGTAATAAAGCACGTTAAATTGGTAGTTGTTTCGTTAAGGAAGTCGTTAACAAAGATCGATTGTTTAACGTTTCAGCATATTTTTCCAGCACCATTCGGCAAGATCAGAAGTGTCTTGAAGTTGTTTTTATACACCAGCCCAATGCTATAATGGAGATAACAAAATTTTTTTTTTTTTATAAATTTTGTGCTTACTGATACAATTATATCAATTATGACTTTTGTTTACCAAACCTACCATCATCTCTTGTTCTTTATAAAGTTTTCATTTATTCCATCGACATTTTGTCCCCATTGGACATATTATGATGTTATTTTGCCCATCTACATTATGACCGTCGACATTATGACCGTAGACATTATACCGGTCGGCATTTTGTCTGCACACCTGGTCTGTCAGGTGTATTGTGGTAAATAGAGGTGTAAGAGATGTGGTACAAATTTGCTGGACTATTCAGCAAATACAAACACAGATAAGAGGATTATATAAATAAATATTAAAGTGCCAGTCTTAAACCTCAACAGCTAGTGTATAAAGATCCTAAACTTCCATAGAAATAGTATTCTATTAATTCTGGTAGCAAGTGCTGTGGTAAGCCTATCACCTTAAGTTTTAGAATAACTAATTATAGATTACAACTATGCAGATTGAAGGCAGATCTGCAGGATTCAGTGTTCACTGTAAAAAAAAATCTAGTTTGAACCCTTGTCATGTTCCCTCAGTACCTACATTTTTCATTAAAAGGGCATAAGGATAAGAAATACGTTTGAATAAGAAGAGAGAAAAGCAAAAATCACCTTTCTTACGACAGCTGGGATAATGGCTGGAGATCCGGCGGTGGTATGGGCTGCTTCGAGAGGCGTCACATTACCTATAGATTGGTTAGCAAGAGGAGCCCCTGCTCCTATCAGTAGGATGACTGTGTTCCTTCGATTATATCGAATGGCTTCCACCAGAGGATCAGCACGTGCATAGACAGGCAGAAGAGGCACGCCGCTATTTAAAAATTTTATTATTTTTGATGTCTCCCCTTGTCTTACAGCATCTACCAACTCTTCAAAATGGTCTGTAGTTGCTTCACGGTCTGTTTCTCCCAGTTCCTCACATTTCTGTAGAGTTTATTGAATTTCTTGTTAGTAATCTTGTTAGTACTTTCAGTTCTGAATCATATGCTCAATAATTCAATTTCAATTTGTTTGACCCTGTTGAATGCCATGAACTTTTTTGTACATGATTAACGCTCAAATTAAATGTTTTTTGATGTAAAACATTGCCTTACAAGAGTCTATCAGTTTAGTATTACTAAACCCAGATAGCGTTATATAGTAAAAAAAAAGTATTGTGATTAATGTGGTTATATTGTCAACCTACTTAATTATAATCATTTGGAAGTTCACATTTTGAGTTAGACACAGCCAGCTTGGCAATGTATGATTAGGAAGCCGATCAAAAGTCCAGATTAGAAAAGGATTTCTGATAGGTTAAAAGAAGTAAGATGAGAGTAAAAATACAAATACCTAGCAGGAAGGACCTTAGAGTTTATTGAAATAAGAAAAAAATTAACCATGCAAAGATAAGAGTAAGCCAAGTCTTGCAGAAATTTTCTCTTGCAATGCTTTCTAGGGGACTTTGTGAAACTCCACCGGACCAGAATTATGCTTGATTTAGGGGGTGCAACTTGTGATGACATTCTTTAGCAACAGAGTTCTGATGAATTCCCCATTTCCAAAATATTCTTGAAATTCAGTTACTAACTTTAATAATTTTTGTTTCCATAAGGGGTCAATGAGGAAGTTTGCTAGTGAGGTGAAAAGGGAGTGTGGTGAAAAGGGAGACTTCTTTTCTGTGACAGCAGTCACAAAACGCCTCCCATGTTGCCTGGTAAACTGAAGTTGATGGCACGTTTGGTGTGGAGACGTCTCTAGCAACCTTACTTGAAAACTCCCTCTGGAATGTAAACTAAATATCCTCACAGTGTGATGGTAGAAGGCCTGTAAATTCTAATGGAGCATGTTGGCAAGAAGTTGATAAGGGTGACTCAGGCACAGTGGGAATTCCCTTGGGAGGTCTATATAGGGGTAAGGAGGTCTGAATATTAATGTGGGAAAATGGCGTGGGCTGCCAGACCACCCTTTCCATACTTGTAGACTTTAAATGGAAATAAAATTTCCATTTAAACTACATACGGGATGTTCCAAATATGGAAGTTCCTTTTGCAAACCATGGGAAAGAGGATCCACAATTCATCCATCACCTGGTTCTCCCTGCTGAGAGCCTGCCAAACAACAGATTTGCAGTGTATTTTGGGCCTACCAAAGGATAACTGAAATGGTAAGGTACCAAGAGTTGGGAATTGTTACCGTTGCTAGGTTGTCTGATATAATGATTCCTGGGACACCTGATTTGATCTTTTAGTAAAATAAAAAAAACTTGATATATCGTAGACCAAATAAATTTTGTAACATGAGCAAACCTCCTTGAGTAATAATGCAAGCTCATGATGCCCTTTTTCTGTAGCAGTCTCACTGGCCAAAACACCTAGATGATTTGCAATTCTTGGATCACAACTGCGATTGAGGAATATTTTGGCCATGTCTAGCCAATTTTTTTCCAGTGTCATCAATGTGTCGTCTTTAGATCTTGATGCTAAGCAATGGAGAGCCGTATTTCCTGCAGCAGAGTTCCATTGTTACAAAACAGTTTCAAGCTCAATTGAATATTTTATTACAGGTAATAGCATAAAAGTAGGCAAAAATGAAATCATTGATAAAAGATGTTCAGAATAAGGTTTCTATGCTCAAGCTAATAGGGTTCAGTCGCACTCACCTTGAAAATCAACTGCATTTATGTAAAGCTCTTGGTCGCTAAGCAAGAGGCTGATCTCCTCTTCTCTCCATGCAGGAAGGCCATTTTCCAATGAGGCTGATGCAGCATAATGGATGAGTGAGCGCCCCTTACTGTCAGAGACGGTCACTGGAAAGGAGTATTTTTTCAACAGCGTCTTCACTCCATTAAAGCATGAGTACCTCCCTTTTTCGGCTTCATTAAATATTCCCCTTTCTTCATTATTCAGTTCCTGAAAGTGAGGCATCATTCCTACTGAAGTTCTGTTTTATGGAGGGCTCAACAGAGTTATGCAAGCTGAAAATTTTATATATATATATATATATATATATATATATATATATATATATATATATATATATATATATATGATTGTAATCACTTTTGTACCTGATTCATTTATTACACAATACCACAGGTAAAAAATAAGAGATGGGATGTAGGACCTGACCGGTTTTGACCCATTGACGGATGACTGATACATAGTATTAGAAGTCACAAATATATATACTACAGAAACAGTACTGATGAACATACACAACCGTCTGAGACTACAGATCCACCCACAGGCGCGTGTCAAGGTAGGAGTGGCCTTCAAAACTCATTTGGCTAAAAATCACAGTATACTCTCAGGGGACAATACTGATAAACGTACCGACCATACGAGACTACAGATCCACACCTCACAGGTATCAGGGAGGCGGGGTTGGAAGACTCATTAGCACTGCTGCCCGTGTACTGTGTTTACAAATATGATAATCTTATTTCCATACATTTCTGCTGCCTACCTTAAAACTGGTCAGAACCTACAACCTGTCTTATTTTTCACCTGTGGTAATGTGTGATATATATATATATGAAATTTTTATCACACCGTGATTTATGTACATTTCTGCTGCTACTACCTTAAAATAAATGAATTGGAATCTGCCTATTCAGCGACTCCAGTTGAAAACCATTGAGCCATCAATAGGCCGTCGCGGGTTCGTGTCCCCACGATTCCAATTATTTTTCACTTATATAAATTCCCCTTCGGCGACAATGTATAATGTGAATTTCGATATTGTGATATTGTATATATTATATATATATATATATATATATATATATATATATATATATATATATATATATATATATATATATATATATATATATGTTTGAATACTTATATTTATATACATGCATGCATACATACACACACAAATTATATATAAATACATACATATACAGTATATGCATATATATATATATATGTATATATAATTTATATATAAATATATATATTAATGTAAAAGCAAAAACCACAGGAAAATAAGAGTAAGAAAATCTGTACCAAGCACTTTCCCTTTTTTATTCATGATACATGAATACGAATCTTCTGACTTTAACTTTCCTATAGGGTTTCCTATATATACAGTATATGTATATATATATATATATATATATATATATATATATATATATATATATATATATATATATATATATATATATATATATGCAAATCATATACACACACATATATATATATACTGTATATATATATATATATATATATATATATATATATATATATATATATATATATATATATATATATATATATATATATATATATATATATATATATATATATATATATAAATTTATATATATATATATATATATATATATATATAATTTGTATATATGTATATAAATATATAAATATAAATAAATAAATATAAATATATAAAATATATAAATATAAATAATATATAAATATATATATATTTATATATATATATATATATATATATATATATATATATATATATATATACTGTATATATGTAAAAGTAAAACCACATGAAGAAAATAAGAATAAGAAGATCTGTACCAAGCGCTGTCCCTTTTTTATTCATGATACATGAATAAACAATGTAAAAGCGCTTGGTACGAATCTTCTGACTTTAACTTTCCTACAGGTTTTTCCTATATATATAGTATATGTATATATATATAAATGTATATGCAAATTATATATACACACACACGCACATGCACACATAAATATGTGTATATATACACACTCACATATATATAAGTAAAAAAGTTAAGTATACCTTAGTTTTACCAGACCACTGAGCTGATTAACAGCTCTCCTAGGGCTGGCCCGAAGGATTAGACTTATTTTACGTGGCTAAGAACCAACTGGTTACTTAGCAACGGGACCTACAGCTTATTGTGGAATCCGAACCACATTATAGCGAGAAATGAATTTCTATCACCAGAAATAAATTCCTCTAACTCCTCATCAGCCGGCCGCGGGAATTGAACTCCGGCCCATCTTGTGACAGTCTGAAGCTCAACCGACTCGGCCAACAAAGGGCTTTATATATATATGTAAATATATTAATACATACATATGTATATATATATTATTTTTTATTTATATTTATATATATATATAAATATAAATATATATACACATATACTGTATGTATATATATATATAAAATACATATATATTTATAAATAAATAAATAAATATATACATATATAATACATATATACATATATACATATATATATATATATATATATATATATATATATATATATATATATATATATATATATATATGTATATATAGATGTAACATAAGTTCATGCAAATATTTTTGGGAAATGAAAGAAAATCATTCTGAGCAAAAATGTTCTATAGACATACATTTTAAGGCTTCTTTTGTCAGTGAGGTGAATTTTTAAAATAAGCGTTATCATTAAACGGCAAGTAAGCTGGTGTCTACGGGATGTCGGAGTGAGTAGTCAGGGATATGGGGGAAGGGTTAATGAAGCGCGTTAGGTAACTCAATTGCTTGCCTTTTTATTATGATTTTCTCTTGCAGGTTATTGAAAAATAATAACATTACAGTCCCCTCAACTAGAAAATCACCAGTGAACAGACTTCATGTAATTAATTTTAATGATTAGCTTTATGTACCAAGAAAGAAGTGGAAATATTGGGCAACATTTGTTTGTGATCACTGAATCCTAGCACAAACTGTCCTGCTGCCACGTCACGGCATTTTTGAATCAGGAGTCAGAACTAAGCCTACACCTGTGCTGAATGAGTGGTAGCGACAGTAATCATGCTAACAAGAATTGTATATAGGGAGGATACTGCACTTTGAACATTGTCAGCTTTTTTACCTCTTTCAATTACTGTAAGAATAGGCTACCTTTGACAGGAAAGAATGAAGAAAGTGAATTTTCCATAATGTTCCTAATCCTTTTAATCTGACAGTGACGAAAGCGTTTTCATAGATGCTTATTTCCTTTCACTGGTGTGTGATGAATACTTTTGATGGAGAAGGAGAGATTTTTGATAATACGTTTTAAATCTTTGATCGGCGTTTAATGAATAGACCTATCCTTGATGGAGGGGAATTCCATTAGGCTTGCTTTTCTTTTCTTTATCGGAGTCCAGTGAATACCACTGGCGGAGAGGGAGGCTTCAATGATGTATGCATTTTTCCCTTTTGTTCAGTATCTAAAAAATACATTTAATTTGGAGGTATTTTATTCACATCGGCCTAATCGCCAATTTCCTTTTTTGTATAACAGTGGAATTCACAGCCATGTAATCTAGAAATGGAACTGTTGCAAAACCCATAAATAAACATCTTATCTGCATATTCCACATCACTGGAACTGTAAAGCATTGTCTCCAGTTTCTTGCTCTCAAAATGAATCCGGAATTTGACACTTGGACCCGAACACTCATTTATCTTGGCGGAAAAGCGAGACTGTTCAGAGTAACAAGTGAACTGATCAGCTCCATCCCTCTCCACCCATATCCCTGACTACTCACTAAGACATCCCGTACACCATCTTACTTGCCCGTTTAATGATAACAGTTATTTAAATATTCACCTCACTGACAAACAAAGCCTTAAAATGCTTATGTTTATAGAACGTTTTCTGCTCAGAATGATTTTTTCTTTCACTTCCCAAAACATTTGCATAAACTCGTGTTACACCCTGTATATATTCACTGATAGTAAGTTACAAATATTGTTTAATATACTGTTCACCAGTATACTGTATATATATATATATATATATATATATATATATATATATATATATATATATATATATATATATATATATATATATATATATGCTGTATATACATGTTACTCAGCGTAGGTAGGGTAGTCACAGAGGAAGAACAAGAGAAGGCCGCTGCTGCATTCATACCTTAATACTAAATCGTGAATAAACTCTTCACAAAACTTCCACAACAATTATGCACCATTTTCCCCTATCTTGCATGCTCATACGTGTTTCTTGGATATTAATGCCGATCTTTTCCATACGTCTTTTAATCCTGGTTTTCCCCTCCTTCCGCTTAACACTTTCAAATTATACACTATCTTCACCAACCTGTCGTCCTCCATTTTTTATGTAACTGAAAAATCTCCAAACACGCTGATTCATATTGTCTCCTAGGCTGAATTTTTTTACCACTTCCACACCTCTGTATATATACACACATATTTGTGTGTGTGTGTATATATATATATATATATATATATATATATATATATATATATATATATATATATATATATATATATATATATATAATAATATATAAATATACACAAAAAAAAAAATTTCATACACATACCATACTTTTCTATGTATCTACGTATGTTTGTAGTCTATAATTACTTATTTTAATTGTTTTCCGTATCGCGGCCCTGATTGAGCGCTACCACACTGTCAAGCGCAGCTGGTCGTACCCGTGTAGAGAAGTTACCTCTTTATTCCGACGGCCATAGACGAGTCATTACATGATCCTAGGCTCGTTTATTGAACTAGAATGAAAGATCTGACATACAAGCGTCATTCAAGTATGGCCCCAAATAACAAGCGAAAGCAAGAGATTCCTCTAGAAGTAAGGAATGTGTAAAGAGCTGGCTGGTTGCCCTGGATAGGCTATAGTCTGCGTGCATCCCCACACATTTTAATATTCTTAATCGCTTGCTTGTTATTTTCATATTGATAGCCCTACCTATACTTTTTAGGTAGCATTGCCATCCATGACATTTAAGCTACGAAATTTTATGAGGCACAAGACGATATATGATGAATGCACTGCGATGCCATGTAAGGAATGAAAGAATACATTTTATCTTTAAAAAATTCTTGTTTATTTCACTACCAAATATCTTACCATTAAGTTTATTGAAGTAAATAATTCATATATCATTATAATCCTTCAACAATTGGCTCGACATGTTTAGTGATGAAATTGGGAAACACTACTATTCTTTGGGTAAAACTGAGGTGTAATGAAAGTTATAACTTTTAAAAGACATGTTCCTCAGGTGTCGGAGTGATGTTCACTCTCTGCAGCTTTGAGAGAGACTGCAGACTGGCCATTTTCCAGCACTGTGATTGGCTGACCACAAGCCAATCAGGAGCGTCGTAAGGGACGGCGCTAGGCCCCGAATGCACGGCTGATGTGAATGTACTATAGTAACACCGTTCCTAGATCCAGCTTTGTGTCTAAAGCCACCTCTCAGACACAAAACCAGCAAAAAGAGAGCCCGAACAGAGAGCATAACATAAGCAATCAATGCAACAAATCAGATGAGAAGCCGACTATTAATGCTAGACTATTGAATTCGCCTAGTAGCATGGACTTGTCAACTACTTTATTGCCAACTGTTTCAGCTACCATTTGTGGTAATAATAATAAGGAATGTGTGATCCAAGTATTTTTTGAGATAGGAAGCCAAAGGAGCTTTATTTGTAGCCGTTTGGCCGCTGAATTGGACCTCCCCCTCGTCAAAAAGGTTGCATTGAATATTGCACCCTTTGCAACTGACCTTATGGAGAGGGAGTTTAACTTAGTAGCGCGCCTGCTGAGAATAGACCAAAGAGTCCTGAGGTCATGGTTGCTAGTTCATGACAAAGTAAACATGCCCATTCACAACGTCGGGCTGATGAATGTAAAAGAGCATTTGCAGCAGAAAGGTTACACACTTGCTGATCAGGAGGTTGAAAGTGACGCACTTGAAAATGTGCAAATTTTGATTGGCGCTGATTATTTCAATTATTTTGTGTATGGATTAGAAAAGTGTGACGGCGTCAGCTAACTGTATTTGTAACACCTAATGATGTATCACCCTTATGGGAAACTGCCAGGATGGTCTAGACAGAGTTTGATACGTTTGTCGTAAGAGCTTTATGTGTGTGTAGAATTCAAGAGACTGAGCATGATGTTGGTGAGTGTTGGAGTTAGAGATGCTGGGCATTCAACCTGATTCACTGTTGCACACAACGCCACGATGCGACATGTGAGCAGTGTTAAACAAACCTCACAAGGTTACCTGGTCAGCCTGCTGTTCCGTGATTGCGAGAGGCCGAGTACCAATTATAAGTTTGCAATTGCTCACATGAAATTGTTAGAAGCTTGTTTCAGTTGTGATCCCATGTACTGTCAGCAATATTCCCATGTGATCCAAATTTACATAGATAACAAGTTCATTTGTAAAGTGCCAAGCCCAGTCATCGAGGGCTATTATTTGCCTCACTTTGAGGTAGTTAAGGAAAGCACAACCACACCACTCTAAGTAGTGTTTAATGCTTCTTCAAAGCATAATGGTGGGCGGTCACTTAACGAGTGCCTATATGCCCGGCCTAACTAAGTAGAAGTGTCATTTGGTTATTTGATTTCCTGTTAAGATTCGGGTCCAAGCTTGTTGCTGTTACCACTGATATTTCTAAGGCGTTTCACCATGTTATCCTAGACCTAAAAGACACCAAATATGCAAAATTACCACTTTTAAATTCAAAGTAGTCGTATTTGGTGTAATCTTGAGCCCTACCTCTTGCAGCAAGTCTTACAAACTCATCTGCAGAGGGAGGGTAGAGATGAGCTCATAATGGATTTTTATATCGTCAATTTTATTAAGACGTATAATTCAGTTGAAAATATAATTCAAGATTCAGTTCAAGTCAAAGCAATCTTGGAACATGCTGACATGCCACTCAGGGGATGGGCTAGTAACAATTCACAATTTGATCCTGAAGTTCATGTTGAAGAACCAACAGAAATTCCAATTCTTGGAATGGTTTGGAACTGCGAGTCCGGCACTTTGTCACTCAAACTGTTCAAGGGGACGGGAGTGATAAATCAGAAATGGGTACCCACCAAACGAAAGATCCTGTCCTTAGTTGTGTCCAACTTTGACCCTTTAGGCCTTGTATCCTCAGTTTTTGTCAAGAGTAAAACCTTTCTGTAAATTCTGTGGAACAATAAAATGGGTTGGGAAGACGTGCTAACTCCTGAGAGAGCAGCAGCAGCAAGAGAAATACTCGCTGATTTTATGGAGATTGACCAATTAAAGTTCAAAAGGGGGTTAGTTTCAGAGAAGTCAGAATTGCATGTTTTTTGTGATGTTTCCATGAAAGCTTATGGGGGAGTAGCTTATGCTAGAAACATCAATGGCGAACTTATCTGTTGATAGCAAAACTTAGAATTGCCCCTCGAAAGAAACACACACTAATGATCCCACAATTAGAGCTAATGGCTTTACTCTTTGAGGCCAGATTAGCAAAGTATCTGAACCAAATCTTTAAATTTAGTAAAGTTACGATCTGGGGAGATAGTAAAGTAGCTATTGCACGGGTGGCCAGCAAAATTGAAAAAAAAAACACTTTCATAACCAACAGGACGTGGAAGGTCTCTTTTATTCTACAAGAGAGCAGATTCGAATTGCAGTATGTTCCCACCAAACATAATCCTGCTGATGTGCTGTCCCACAGGGCAGATGATGAGCAACTTCACAAACAATTCTTGTGGGCAAGAGGCCCAGCCATGTTACATAACCCAGGTCCCGTAGCCGCAATTTATAACTCCCTAGATGATACATCTTCGTCAATAGCAATGTCTGCAATACAAAAGTTGCAGAAGGAACTTCAGCCAGCACCTCCTGCTCCGTTACTTCACTTTTGGGAAAGTATATCCAACTACAGCTCTCTTTACAATATAATGAACCATTTGTGTAAATTTCTGAAAATTAGAGATAATCCCTTAACCTAGCTAGCATATGTAGAACAACACCATCATTATCCCACTTTGTGTAGATATTTGGAGAAAGGTGAAGCTTCTCATGAAATAGTTAATTTTACCAAACAATTAAATTTAGTTTTAATCAATAATGTAACATTTTCTAGATATCGTTTGCAAAACGCTAGTAGTACAATGAATGGCTTGATCCTGTTTCCCCCTACATGCAAATTTGTAATGTTGTATCTCAAACACATACACCGAATTCAAATTCATATCCCCTGTGGTGTCAATACAGTTATCTCACTTTTCAGACAAGAGCGTTGGATGCCAGCAGTGAGAATACTGGTTAAAAGAATCATCAATCACTGTTAAGAGTGTAAGCGGATGCTCAGAGCTCCATTGTCTCAACCTCCTCAACCCCAGCTACCGAGCTTGTGTGACTCTGAAGACGCTGTTTCACAACGTAGGACTTGACCATGCAGGTCCAGTCAACATCCAGGAGGGTCAAGCAAACATCCTCCTAACTATGTATCTCAGCACTCATGCTGTCTACATGGATCTGGTGACAAACTCAGTGCTGACACCTTTATCCTGTATCTTCGTAGATTTGCCGCCTGTCACAGCGCCCCACCCACAATCCATTCGGATAACTACACAACTTTCTAGTCTGCAAGCAAGTTGTTAGCTGATCTCTGCGATGGGGATGTGACTCAGTTGTACTTGAGAATTGAATTGAATTGAATATATAATTTAGGCCAGAGGCCAAGCACTGGGACCTATGAAATCATTCAGCGCTGAAAGGAAAATTGAGAGTTAAGAGGTTTGAAAAGTGTAACCGGAGAAAAAACTCGCAGTTGCACTATGAATCAATTGTTAGGAGAGGGTGGAGAGTAAGACAGAAGAAAGAGAATATGAAAGGAGGTACAGTAAAAGGAATGAAAGGGGTTGCAGCTAGGGGCCGAGGGCACGCTGCAAAGAACTCAAGTAATACCTACAGTGCACCGCATGAGGTGAACTGACGGCGCAACCTCCTTACGGGGAGTTGTACTTGAGAGAAAGAGGGATATGATGGCATTTCCAAACTCCACGTTCGCCTTGGAAGGGCCGAATGTTTGAGAGAATAACCAGGGTGACGAAGTGTGCCCTGGCAGTGTCACTCGATAGAACCTTGTTCAACGAGGAACAGGCAAGAACCAGTGTTGCCACTCTCCAAAATGAAAAAAACCTAGATGGCTACTTCAAAAACACCTAGATTGAATGAAAAAACCTAGAAATTTTAGTAGGCCTATCTTCCTATAAAACTGCCTATTATCACTAAAAATAAAGTAACTGAAATTTTGATAAAATAAAATTTTTAAAAAGCTTCAAGATTAATAAGGATTATAAAAGCAAACATTACCTTTAATTAAGAATGCTTCATTGAAGAAAAACTGGCAGTGAATCTGAAGAATACTTTATTGAAGAAAAACAGGCAGCGATTCATCTCCTGAATCGCTGACTTCTGCTGGATGAAGAGTTGCCACTTCAATATTCTTGGTCCTTTCTACATACCTCTTATGGCAGTCTCCAGTTTTCAAATCATTTATAAGAGACTGTGAAGGCTCCTATTCATAACATTTGACCTGTTGGCGGGCTACTGTTTGTTTTGCTTGAATTCGGTTTGCAACGTTAGAAACCAGTAACTTGTTTGTTCTGGGAGTTTTGATCATATTGACTTTGGAGAATATTCTCTCCACGCATGCTGAAGAGTCGGGTAATGCCAAAAGTGCACACATAAAGTTTGATAGTAGATCGAATTTGGCTTCATTATTGCCATCTTTTACACTTTTAAGTTCATGCCAAAATGAAGTAGCATTCTGGCTTAAATGTTGCAGATGCTCCTTTGCATATAGTAAATCTTGCCATTGGTCTTGTAATTTGTCTAAGTCTACCTCATTAACAAGCATAGGAAAATGATAAGCTAGTTTAGCAATTGCAACATTTCTTTTTGGAGACAGTGCTAGTTTTGGATCTAGCACACTCACAAGAGCTAATACACTGTCATCCTGAAATGTGAACCTTTTTTTCATTTGTTGACACAGCTCAACCAGAACTTTTCTGCAGTCTAAGAGAAATCTTTTCTTTATTCCTTCCTCAAGTGGTTCTTTAAGCAGCAACGCTGAGCAACGACCACCAACGTTTACATTTTCAAAGGTCTTGTATTTTGACACATCCAGGGGATTTATGTTGACCAGCTGCTCTGTTCCTATGACTGTATCTTCAATAAACATAGCCAGAATACTTCTATATTCTCCTGCAATTGTAGAATAGAGTGAATCCAATCTGAAATATTCCGACTGAAATTCTAAGTTCATTTTGTCTATTTTACCAAGAATAAAGTTCAAGAATAATAGCATATGCTTTGTACCACGATTGGTTAGTGACTTATAAATTTCACCAACCCCATCGACCTTCACTGCCTCACTATTTGTTTCTCCTTGAAAGAAAAGCAACAGAGCATCCCACTGTTCAATGAAACGGGAAATGACTTTACCCTTAGAAAGCCATCGAGTTTGAGAAAGCTTTAACATTCTGTGCTTTGGAGTATGAATAACATCTTGAATCAACTGAAATTGGTGTAAGCGTTTGCTGCTACGAGAGAAACAACAACATATGTCTCTCAAAAATTGTTCTAAAAATGATGGTAACTGTGCACATGCATGACTTGCACATAATGAAAAAGAATGACATGTACACCCAAGAATAAAAACTCAGGGGACATAATTTTTCAAGAGCGCTTGAAAACCCCTTTATTTCCTAAAATTGTAGAACAATTGTCGCTACCAAAACCTATGAGGTTACTGAGGGGTATCTTTTTCTCTACCAGCAAGTCCTTCACCGCTTTATATAGACCTTCTGCACTTCCGTTCTCTACTTCAACAATGTCAAGCAAGGCATCGTTACTTTAACCTTCTTTCTATCAAAAAATCTTACGAACACAGTTAAGATCTGAGAGACTGAAGTATCCGTACTTTCATCAATAAGTAGGGAAAATTTGTTGTCCTGACTGATTTTTGCAATTTCACTTTTTTCTTCCCATGCAATAGAATCTTGCAGGACATAAGAGGCATTTGTTTTCTTCAGTGTCATATTTTGGGCGACATAACTATCGGGGAGCATTTTTTTCAGTAATGGTATCAAATGTCTACATTCGAAAATGGCAAATCATGCCCAGCCATAAATCCTGTTAACAGTAGTTCAGCTCTGCTTGCTTTACTTTTGAGGTCCGGTTCTTTCTTCTTGGTGATAAATTTATCTATCACTGTTGTGCCTTTCCTTAACGACAGATTTTTTGCATGCTTCGATGAATTTTTGTGGCTAAACAAACGAGTTCTATTACAACACTTTAGCGTGCAATCACACACACTACAGTAAGCACTAAATTGTCTTTAGGATCGGGCCTTACCCAATCTTTGAATTCATTTTCTGTCATCCATTCCTGTTTGAATGCTTGCTTGTAGTATAGCTTGCTTTTTTTTCTTGGCGTTGCACTGCCTGTACTACATCCAGGTTCTTCTGAATCTGAACTGCTCATTTTCAATGTTTCTTACGTTAATGATTTTAAAATAATTTCCTTTATAAAGTGAACTGTAGCACTTAACAATAGTACGTCTGAGTCTCAATCTCAAAACAAGTAACTGATCTCCTGGAAACAGTTGAGTAGCTAATTCTTGCGTATCGATAACACGTCTTGTAGAGTACAAGTAGAATGTCCATGGTAATGGGGTTTACTGTCACACTGCATCGTGGACGGGAAATAATTACAGATATAGCTCTACCATATATACTATAATCTGAGTTCATCTATTCTTATCTTAAATTAACCCAATCCAGCATAAATAATCAGTAATCCCCCTCTAAGATTCAACATATTCCCATTAAGCGAAAAAAAAATAATATAATAATAAATAAGCTCCTCCTAGCCTTGCGTCGGGAGGGGTGGGGGAGGTAGCTGGCGCTGTTCAAACTTGAAAAAACAGGGAGGGAGGGAGGGGTTCCCCAGAGGAGGGAGGACAAGATGAGGTGGGAAATATGAGTCATTGAAGATTATTTTTTTTTTATAAAATGTGCATATTTGTAACTGAATTATAAAGCTCCTATGCAGAAAAATTAATTATTATTTAGATTTACAGAATTTTCTCCCAAAAAACCTAGATATTAAGTATTTAAAAAGAAAAAACATAGACACCTAGATCGAACCTGAAAAACATAGATCTAGGTGAAAAAACATAGGAGTGGCAACACTGGCAAGAACACTAGTTAAAGAAGAGTGTGTCGTCAACAACTGTCCTCTTACTTATTGTGGTGACACCCACGAGGAAGAGGTTCTCAGTCCATCGCATCGCCAATGAGGTAAGACCATTCAGTTCCTGCCTGCCGCAGCCCTGAATGAAAACATGCCTGATACCTTCACAATGGAGATTCAAGCTGAATAACTTCAAGCTAGTTGATGCTCTATTTGTCTTTCTATTACGTTGGAGCACTGTATACTTACAGGCTCTATGCCCTGATGCGCCAACTCCACTCAGATATGATTGTAAAGCCATGTCATACAGTCTCTGCTGATCATGTTGTTTGTAAAGTCCCCGCTAAGCAAGTTTTCTTTGATGATGGCCCATTTTCTTTGTACCTACGATTCGTCACACTTGACAGGCCAGGTCATGTAAAATTCAGTCATTTAAACTGTGTATGTAATTATTTATCTGTCCATCAACTATGTACCGTGTATTTCTTCTTTTGCAGGCATCAAGATTATACTCAACTTTAATTCTGTCTGTTTTTACATTGTAAATTGTACTCGTTTGCTGTATTTATTTATTAATTGTTATCGACCTCAGGTCACCCTTGCTTCCATTGTCTTCCACGGCCCGACACCAGTCAGCCGCTATATAAACCGCCTGGACCTTGAATAAATCAGCAGTTCACTTTTACCTGCTCGTTTCTTTTGCACCTCTTATAGTGGTGACCCCGGAGTGGTTCCCGAAGCCATTAGCGGACCCATACGGCGACTCAGTCTTGGCTTCAGGAGCTTACTCTCGCCCTTAGTGAACTATTCACGGCGCTGAACCAGCGTTTCGGCGTGCTGACTCTCATCGGCAAAAATCACCAGCGTCATTAGCGTACTCACACGCCACGCTCCTAAGTGCATTTTGACGCGAGTACCCTATTCCATATAAGAGGGCAAAGAGTGAGTATGGACTCGGACATCCCCTCCCTCATTCAGTTAAGCGCTGATCTCGCGGATTCGGAGGTCTACCTCCCTCCCATATCACCCGCGCCCGTCCCCGCGCCGAGGCTCTCACGCTCCTCCACACCAAGCCCAACAGGCCAATCCAGGGCTGCCCTGTCCATAAAGCTGCCGCCATTTACGCAGGGGAATCCGTCGGCATGGCTCTACAGGGTCGAGAGCCAGTTCAGGATTGCAGATCTCAATGACAAGGTGCTGCAGGCGGATATAGTACTCAACGCCCTGCCGGAGGAGATCTACAGTAAGCTTGTCCCATGGGTGTCGGAGGCATGCCCCCTTACTTACCACCTCCTGAAGAAAACCCTCCTCCAGACATGCTCCCTGCTGGTTGCCAAGCGGGCCGCCCCTGCCCTCAACCTCGCTATCAACCCGTGGCAGGATCAGAGCGTCATGGAGTCATGGGGCATGATCCGAAACCTCCTCACCATCCCAGACACCGATGGCAGTAAAAAGAAGCGCGAGATAAGCCTGTCGCGGGAGATCCTCCTCCATCAGCTCCTCCCGGAGCCCTACATGATGCCCCTCAAAGACCTGATCCTCTCAGCACAGCACTTGACGGACTCCGTGAAGGCAACAAAGAGGGTACCAGCGCCCACACTCCCAGTCAGCGCCATCCAGCAGGAGGAGGGCGCAGCGGAAGATGTCAACGCCGTCACCAGGAGGCGCCCAGCGCCTCCCAACAGGTGGAATCCCCTGGGTCTTTGCCACTACCACAGGCAGTTTGGCAAGGATGCCCGGAACTGCCTGCCGCCCTGTTCATTCGCCCGTTCAAAAAACGGGGGAGGCGGTGGCCAGCAGGACAGACCGCCATGGCAGCAGAAGAACCCAGGGGCCCAGAACCAATAGGCTTCTATGTCCGCGACACCGTCTCCGGCAGGATGATGCTGGTCGACACGGGGGCTGTTAGATCAATCTTCCTGGCATCTAGAGAGGACTGCAAGTGGGAACCGGACCCGGCTGCCTCCCTGACGGCCGCCAATGGCTCCCCCATCCTCCCCTGTCGATCTCCATCCTTGGCCGGAGGTACTCCTGGGACTTCATCGTCGCAGAACGTTAGGACCCCACTCCTGGGTGCGGATTTCCTGGTGCACTTCGGGCTGGCAGTCGACGTCGGTCGGAAACGCCTCCTAGATACAGACTCCTGCCAGTCCCTCCCGTTGGCAATGGGACACAAGGCGCCCACCATCTGCTCTGCCGCCCCCCCACCAGTACTCACAGCTGCCAATGGAGTTCCCTGACGTGTTCAGGCCTGAGCTCTGCCAAAAGTCCGGGGCCCCAGCCAAACATGGCATATATCACCAAATAAAAACAAAGGGCCCCTGGCACATGCGAAGTTCAGGAGGCTTCCCCCTCGATGCCTTCAGGAGGCCAAGGACGCATTCGCCGAAATGGAACAGATGGGAATCTGCGAGACAGCCTCCAGCCCATGGGCCTCCCCCCTCCACATGGTGCAGAAACCAGACAGTTCCTGGGGACCCTGCGGCGACTACAGGTGACTCAACCTGGCAACGGAACCTGACCATTATCCCCTGCCGAACATGCAGGACCTCACGGCCTCCTTCCACGGGGCCAAAATATTTACTAAGTTGGATCTCTTGAAATCCTATTTTCAGGTACCAGTCGCGCCAGACGATATACCAAAGACTGCCATCATCACGCCTTCTGGGTCCTATGTGTTCGCCTTCTCTACATTCGGCCTGAGGAACGCTGGGGTGAATTTCCAGCGGCTCATGGACAGCATCCTTGGGGACCTAAAGTTCTGCATCTGCTACGTAGATGATATCCTTATATTTTCCAGGTCCCACAAGGAGCACCAGAAACACATCCGGGCAGTCCTACAGCACCTGCAGGAGAACGGCCTCGTCATATGTTTTGACAAATGCACCTTCGGCGTGCAGAAGGCCGACTTCCTGGGGCACGAGGTATCCCCAGATGGCGTCTGTCCGCTCACATCCAAAGTTGCAGCCATCACCAGGTTCCCCGTCCCCACCTCCGTCAAGGCCGTCCAAGAATTTCTCGGGATGGTGAACTACTACAGGAGGTTCATCCCCAAGATCGCACACACCACAGCCCCTTTGACAGAGACCCTGAAAGGCCGACCAAAATCCTTGTTGTGGGGACCCAGCCAGCAGCAGGCCTTCTCCCTGACGAAGGCCGCCCTCACCGAGGCAACCACCTTGGCCCACCAGAACCCCAGCGGCCCCCTCCAGCTAACAACGGACGCCAGCAGCGTCGCCTGTGGTGCTGTCCTGGAGCAGGTCATCAACGGCGCCCCCCAGCCCATCGCTTTCTTCAGCAAGAAGTTCAACCCTGCAGAGGCCCGCTACAGCACCTTCGACAGGGAACTCTGCGCAGTGTGCCGTGCAGTCCGGCACTTCAAGTTCCTTCTGGAGGGCACGCCCTTCACAATCTATACGGACCACCAACCGCTGGTCCATGCCTTCACCAAGCAAGGGGACGCGTGGTCCTCCAGGCAGCAACTCTTGGACGTCGCCAAGTTCACCTGCTCCATCAAGTACCTCCCCGGCAGGAAAAACCCTGTGGCGGACGCCCTCTCCAGAGTCGAGCTGAATGCGGTGCAGCTCGGGATCAACTACGAAGACCTCGCCAGGGAGCAGGCCGCCGACCCAGAGACCTCAGCCTACTGCACTGCCATCACGTCCCTAAAGTGGAGGGACATGCCCCTCGCCCCCGGGGGCCCAAATCTCCTCTGCGACGTCAGCACCGGTCAGCCCCGCCCCCTAGTGCCAGCCTCCCGCCGCCGCCAGGTATTCAACATCATCCACGGCCTGTCACACCCCTCCAGCAGGACGACGGCCAAGCTGCTATCAGAGAAGTTCGTCTGGCACGGAGTGCAGAAGGACGCGAGGACCTGGGCGAGACAGTGCCTGCATTGCCAAACCAGCAAGATGGGGCGCCACACTGAATCCGGGGTAGGCAAGTTCCCGCAGCCAGGGCAGCGTTTTGGCCATGTGCACATCGACGTCGTCAGGCCCCTTCCCCCGTCAGGCGGGTCCAGATATCTTCTGACGGTGGTAGACCACTCAACAAGGTGGCCCAAAGCCACGCCAATGCAAGAAGCCACTGCCAGCACCAGCGCCGAGGCCCTACTCTCCAGCTGGATCAGCCGCTTCAGCGTCCCTGACCACATCCTGTCCGAATTTTGGTCCGCCCTGGCCCAGCTGCTGGGGACAGCTCATCACACCACCACGGCCTACAACCCAGCCGCCAACGGCTTGGTCGAGCATTTTCACAGGTCCCTGAAGGCGTCCCTTATGGCCCGCTGTACCGCCGAGAACTGGAAGTACTAGCTGCTGTGGGTCCTCCTCGGGTTGAGAACCGCCCCCAGGGAAGACGGCGCCCCTTCCACAGCCGAGAAAACCTATGGTGAGCCCCTCGTGGTCCCAGGCGAACTAGTGACAGAGGATAGCCACAACCCATCGGTCCAGAGGCTTCGCAAAATCATCGGCAAGTTCACCCCCTACAAGAGGACATATACCGACAGGTCGGCCACCTTCACGCCGCCCGGGCTGGCCTCCACTACCCACGTCTTCGTCAGAGATGATGCCGTCCGCCCGCCGCTGACCAGGCCCTACGGGTGCCCCTTCCGTGTGCTGGAGTGGAACAGTAAGGCATTCCTGCTCGCACTCCACGGGAGGAACGATTGGGTGTCAATCGACCGGGTCAAGCCTGCCCTCCTGGAGGAGGACACAGCCGTCAGCACACCGCACGCTCCGCCGGCACAGCCACCGCCGCAACCAGGCCCTCGCAAGAAGCGGAAATGCGGCCACCCCTGGAAAAGGCCGCCCACACCCACATTCAGCCACCCTCGCACACAGGACGTCCCTCCGTTGTCCTCACGCAGCCGGGGCACCCTTCAACGCCCCAGCAGATACGCCGACTAATCAGACTTTACCTACGTCTTGTGGGGGGGAGTATTTGTAAAGCCATGTCATACAGTCTCTGCTGATCATGTTTGTAAAGTCCCTGCTAAGCAAGTTTTCTTTGATGATGGCCCATTTTCTTTGTACCTATGATTCGTCACACTTGACGGGCCAGGTCATGTAAAATTCAATCGTTTAAACTGTGTATGTAATTATTTATCTGTCCATCCACTATGTACCATGTATTTCTTCTTTCGCAGGCATCAAGATTATACTCAACTTTAATTCTGTCTATTTTTACATTGTAAATTGTACTCGTTCGCTGTATTTATTTATTAATTGTTATCGACCTCAGGTCACCCTTGCTTCCATTGTCTTCCGTGGCCCGACGCCAGTCAGCCGCTATATAAACCGCCTGGACCTTGAATAAATCAGCAGTTCACTTTTACCTGCTCGTTTCTTTTGCACCTCTCATATGATGATGTCGTCTTAGTGAAAAGGATCAATTGCCATTGTAAATTCTGGCCCCTTAGAAGAATTATACAACTCTATACCGTGGCGAGGATAATGTCATTCGATCCACAAAAGTTCTGTGTGAAGGTGAAGGGTGTTTCATGCCGACTGAACACATCATGTTGGAAGTAAATGACAGACATGAAGACTATGACTGTGATACTGTGTCAAGTGAAGTGAACAAAGATACCGAACTCATAAGTGTTGAAAGTGGTAATGACATTAACGTGCATGACAATGAAAGTATGGCATTGGATATTGACAATCACGAACTAATTGACAATGATTCAGAGACAGTGGGTGAAGATGGTAGCAAAGACAGAATAAAGTTAATGTAGACAGAACTCAGGGTAGATCCAAAACAAAAGCAGCTCTAACCCAACAAGAGAAAATGAGGCATTGGCTCCATGAGGGCAAACTATAATATTGTATCAGAACATCTATTCTTTGAGGAGGAACGATATTCTCATTGTTCTTGTGCACTGTATTGTGTCACTGTAAGGCACATAATAGTGTCCAGTACCATGTTTGTGCTGTGACTTGGTTCCACAACTCTAATTAATCAAAAATGCAATATATAGTGGGCTGCAAGTCACACCCGAGCTTTGTCTCCTCTCAGACGTCATGCTTAACATTTCTTCCCTGGCTGTCAGATTCCTCTAACTGAGTGGATATCGACAAAATCTTCTGCAGGGATTTTGCCGACAAAACCTTCTATCTAGTCAAGTTTAGAAATCAGTAGAAATAGCAAACGTGACATAATGAGTTGCGTGGCGAGAAATGAGTGACCTGGAGAACTTGCGCGATGGTTCTGATTCGAAATGGTATTACTGTTTCTTTTGTTACGTCTTTTATTGTTGAAAAATACACTATACATTGCACTTTTGATTAATTAGAGTTGTGGAACCAAGAAACTTGCTTACAGTGGCATAGTTAAAAGCTTTAAATTTCTGAAGAGGGCGCTCTTTGGCAAAGCCAAGTCAAAGCCCTCCCTTCACTCATTCTTCTAGTACAAAGTAGGTCAGACGTGTTTTTGTGTGTGCCAATTGCTAGACTGACCACGAGGCTTTAGGTAATTATAGTAATTGTAATCTGGTTTAATCGGTGCCCATCTCAGCTATTGAGTTGAATAGTATATACCATGTTGCAAAGTAACACAGCAACAGTGAGCCCGATAGGCAAAATTCTAGGCTTGATTAAATAGTGATATCAGAGAAATTGTAGCAGACTTAACGTAAATTTTGTGCCTTGATTCAGCTGCCATGTGTTCCAGAAATTCATCCTTCGTTCCTCGTTCAGTTTGCTTTTGAATTTAAACCCAGTTATAGTTTGTATTAAAGTAAAGGTATAATAAATTTGCATATATTTTCATACTAACGTAATTTTAAATAGCTTTGGTTTTTTTTTTTTGTGTTGTAGTTTATTTTTGTAGTAAAATTTAGAAAATGTACTTGTGTTTTGTGTAGCCGCCATCTGTTTGTGCTGGTTAGAAGCCATTGTCCTTTGATTGTGTGTCCTCGCCCAGAACAACTGGTGAGGCCAATATTAACTGAGTTATTGTAGGGAGGCATTCTCGACAAATTGTTAGAAGAACAGTAGGTTTCAACATTGGACCTAGAAAAAGCTTATGATAGAATCAGCTGATAAACAGAATAGTTGATGCATAGCATAGACTGCTGGGAGCAATTAAACGTTTCTATGATGAAAGTAACCTATGATTAAGAATATGCAGATGAGAGAGTGATAGTTTTGTTGTAAAATTGGGTTTGGAACAAACATGTGCTATGCCTCCATGTGGGAAGTCAGTGAAAGGAAATTTTACAAATATGCTAAGTTGTGGTATAAGAAATGCTTTTTTGATTTAGTGTGGAATGGCTGATTTGCAGATGACATAGTAATGACTGAGGGCAATGAAGAGAATCTGCACTAATTGGTGAAAAAGTG
Source organism: Macrobrachium rosenbergii (assembly GCF_040412425.1). NCBI lineage: Eukaryota > Metazoa > Arthropoda > Malacostraca > Decapoda > Palaemonidae > Macrobrachium > Macrobrachium rosenbergii. The sequence continues at coordinate 35,792,040 of NC_089747.1, forward strand.
AGTGTTCACATGAAGAAGATGAGGATAAATGTCTGTAAGAGAAAGATTATAATGCTAATGGAGGGCAGGAAGATGGAACAAGGGCTTTTGATGGAAGAATGTAACCAGTTGATTCATATAGGTATCTGGGAGTCAATTTAATGAATTATATTAGGTTGAGAGTTGGAGTGAGTCAAGAATAGGTGAAGCAAGGAAGGTAGCAAGATAATATAATAAATTATATTAGGTTGAGAGAAGGAGTGAGTCAAGAACAGGTAAAGCAAGGAAGGTAGCAAGATAATATAATGAATTACATTAGGTTGACAGAGGGAGTGAGTCAAGAACAGGTAAAGCAAGGAAGGTAGCAAGATAATATAATGAATTATATTAGGTTGACAGAGGGAGTGAGTCAAAAGCAAGTGAAGCAAGGAAGGTAACGAAATAATATAAGAAATTATATTAGGTTGAGAGAGGGAGTAAGTCAAGAGTAGGTGAAGCAAGGAAAGTAGCAAGATAATATAATGAATTATATTAGGTTGAGAGAGAGTGAGTCAAGAGTAGGTGAAGCAAGGAAGGTAGCGAAATACTATAATTATTTATAGTAGGTTGAGAGAGGGAGTGAGTCAAGAGTGGGTGAAGCAAGGAAAGTAGCGAGATAATATAACGAATTACAGTATATTAGATTGAGAGAGAGAGAGTGAGTCAAGAGTAGGTGAAGCAAGGAAGGTAGGGAGATAATATAATGAATTATATTAGGTTGAGACAGGGAGTGAGTCAAGAATAGGTGAAGTAAAGAAGGTAGAAAAATATTGCAAAATACTTAGGAAGACACTTGGAGATCTGTTTACTGTACAAAATGGTCTTCTTTGAGAATATGTCTTATAGGAACTGTTGCTCTAAGATCAGGATTAAGAGTGAAATTTCAAAAAGCAAGAGATATTGAATTTTAACTTTGCAGTTTTATCTATCTAACTGTATCTATATGTATAAACAAAGTATAGATCAGAGTGTTCCGAGGTGGTTTAGGCATGCGAAAAAATGGAGGACGCCAGGTTAATGAAAAGAGTATTTAATTCAGAAGTGTTAGGAGGGAGGGAGAAGAAGACCTTGAAAGTCGTACGTCAGTGATTCACAACCCTTCTACTGTCATTAGCTTGAAAAATGCATAATGGGCATCAAGACACAAACACTCATTATCTATTATCCCACTGCAGTATCAGTGTGAACTGCTGGTTCACTGATTCATCTTGTGTATATCTTAGGAAAGCTGTTGATGACAACTCCACCTTCAAGTTGTCATTGGCTTTCAGGTGGTTCCTTGTCTTTGTCTTCGTTGCTGCACGTATAGAAAAACTGGATAGACACAGCTATATATATATATATATATATATATATATATATATATATATATATATATATATATATATATATATATATATATATATATATATATATATATTTATATATATATATATATATATATATTCATGAACCTACAAATGTCGCTTAATATCAAATTCACGCTACCTCAGGAGTATCCCGATAGGGAATTGTCACCAAAGGGGAATTTATAAGTGATAAATGGATTGGTACTGCAGGGTCGTGACCGCACGACGCAGACCTTATCCAGCAACTCCAGTCGATGTTCTACCACTGAGCTATCAAGAGAGGTATAAGTTAATGCCGAGTTTTCTGTACTTATTTTACCCGTCGTGAGCGGGGAAATTGTACTTAGCCTCAGCGTTAACCGACCTCCGCCATGATAGTTCATTGGTACGTTCGGAACACGCAGCTCTTATTATGAAATTTTTTATCACACCGTGATTTATATATGATTGTATATAAATCAAGGTGTGATAAAAAAGTTTCATATATATATATATATATATATATACTGTATATATATATATATATATATATATATATATATATATATATATATATATATATATATATATATATATATATATATATATATATATAGTAATAGCTGATCAACCCAGTGCTGTCTGAAAAAACTCTGAATGACAGTCTACAGGTAGGGGAGGGGGAAAAGGGAGATGGGGAGGGGAGGGGATAGGGTGGGAGGATGGGGAGGGTAAGGGGAGGAGGAAGGGAAAAGGGGAGGAGGAAGGGAAAGGGGGAGGGAAAAAGATAGGGTAGGGGGACGGGAGAGGAGGGTGAGGGAAAGATGGAGGGGAAGGGAAGTTACGTTCCTCTGTTAGAAATGAATAAAAGGCATCTCCACCGAGCAAAGACAATAAATAAAAAATCTTGTATTGCTACGATACGTGCTCAGATGTCTCTGTGAAATGCACTGCACGGCAGAATGGAGGAGAGCCATGCAAGGATCTGATTTCAGCAAATTGCACGAATTCGTAGTAGCTTCAGTGTATGCGAACGTACTGCTAACTCACTGTCGTACGAAACTTTAGAAACTCAAGGAAGTAATGGTAGTGTGATCATTAGGCCTAACAGTTGAAGTCAAAATGGTGGACTTAATTTAATGGTGTGAGATCATCTACTATACATTTCAGGGACCGCGAGTCATCGTTTTTCTCAAATATCTTCCAAACTAATTATTTGATTGAAATGGCACTTTGACACAGTGCAAGGGACACCTCCAGCTAATTTTTGGTAATATAGTGCATTGTCAAATGGTGTTGGTTAAGGCGTTTACTCTTGATTGATTTACTGAATCACACACCCGCTATCCCCCATCTATTCCGTCTCCCTCCCTCCCTCCCTCTCTCTCTCTCACTCTTTCTATATCACTGTTTGTCTCATATCTCCCCCAATACCTCTCTGTAATTTACAGCATGCAATAAAATACCTTTTTCCATGATATTTTTCAATACCAGCAGATAATTGGAGAGTTCATAACGAAAAGGATAGCGAGGTTTGACGTAAAGACCATAATGATGGTTAATTTTTCCCAGTGTTTTCTGTTAATAGCAAGGCCAAGAGAAAGACGTCTGCTCACTTCCCCCAAATCCCTGCAGTGGCGTCGCTATGGCGGGGCCCGAGCCCCCCCAGTCAGATGCTTGGCACCCCCAGTTGAAATTTCCTTTGTAACTAAACTTGAACCTTTTGGTGGTCAAAAGCAGACATTCTCGCCCTAGCGGTCATGTCCTACGACGGTCGAAAGCGACTTTTAACCGCAGTGTTCAAGAAATGCCGCACTACACTCTTGTTGTAGAATAATTAGTCATTACCAGACGTGATCATGACGATGTCTAATATCATCTTAATACAAAAAATATTTTTAGTAAATTTACAGTTGTGCTAAACTGTACATATAATGACATTATCTTGGTTCTTGTTACCTTTACAACTTAAATAGATCTGAGAAATGAATGGATATAGTTTTTAGTTTTAGGTTTTTAACACAAATGGCATGTTTGTTCATGATATTTTGATCCAAATTAATGTTATCAATTTATGTATGAAGTGATTGAAACTATAGTTACAATGTAACGCAATTTGCCACTGCTGCTGCTTAGAGTTAATTCCCAGGAAGAGGAGAAGAAGAAGAGGGAATAGGATAGGTTAAATCTTGAAGAGATTTTGGAGAGTCATACAGTAATTTAAGTCTTTTGTGTATTGATGATATGCACTATTTGGATATATTTACATGACTAGGATATTATACTACAGTTGAAAATTAAAACTTGATAACAGAAATTAGGCTAGTGTTGAATAGAAGGTTGTGAGGAAATTCACATTACAGTATTTGATGGCTTTACATATAGTAAGAGTTGAAAACTGAGCTCTATAATTTCAAATGCAGGTTTACTAATCACCAATACTATTATTTTCCTTCATTTAAATGGATATATACATTTGGGCATCGTATCTTTTACTAATTACAGAACTGGTACATTAGTTTTGTGTAATTTTCTTTGACCCCCAAAAATTATCTTCGCCCCATCTTGACCCCCCAACGGATGGAATGCCAGCTACTCCACTGTGTAGGCGGAGCTTTATCTATCTCCTTATTGTGTCAGCAGGTGAATTCCTGTAATGAACTGTTACCTCTGAAGCGGCGTACACACTCGTTGCATTTCCACGTATCGTATCATCGTTGCGTATCACCCAGTGATACAAACGGTGCAACAGGTTTTATTGTACCCACATGTTGCGTATCCGCGTGTTGTATCATCGTTCCGTGGTGCAACAGTGTCATTCAGTTTCTTTCTGACTGTAGCATAAGCGACATATCATTTTCATTTTTTGTTTTTAGGTATTGAAAGAAATAAGTTCTAAGTATTTATCCTATGTCAATACTTTTTCATTAAATGTAACTTAGTTACTAATATTTTTTCACATTGTTAGTTATTCGTTTGAATACAGGCTTCTATGAGTAGCAAAATACTGTATTGCAGAATAGGAATTTCTTCTTATGAAGTACATATATGTATGATAGTTCATATATTATGGTTCAATATCAAGATAATACAATACACCTTTTCCAGTACCAATGCTCTTCTTCATTTTCATTTTCTCCCTCCTTAAGGCTGCCAAAAAATATTCCATCTTCTTCTTGCACACATCTACCGATGTTCCCATTTCCTTGGGATTTCCCCCCACGCATCTTGTTTACGATGCTTGTTGTAATGATCCACATGTTTTGGGTCCTAAATCAAGTCCCTTTTTTGGTAGGTTTCTATGAGCCTTATGATGTCCTCCTTACTCCACTCCATTAGTAGATAGTGCTTCGCACTAAAAATACAAAAAATAACAAACTCAATCACAGGCAGTCACAAACATGCGTCTGTACGCGTCCTGTCCACGACAAGACTGAACGTGCAACGGGAAAATGCCATGCCCCCCGCCCACACAAGGGTATGTGAGTTGTGTATCATTCCTTTGATGTGACGGCAAAAAAAAAACCGACAAATGGCGCATCGAGCCCGTCGCGTATGTTTGTATCATATTTTGACACGCAAGGTGCAACGCTTTCCCTTCCACACTGCTACGCAACAATGATACGATACGTGGAAATGCACCAAGTGTGTACGCATACGTCATCGCCAACTTAGTTACCGCCGGTGGGAGGCGACTCCGCCCAATTGCGTAGACCTTGTCTCTCTTGGCCTTGGTTAATAGGCCTAGTATCCTTGGTGTGTCAGGTAATGCTGTAATGATAAGGGGTTGTCTGTCGGCTGCCGCATATACAAAATGGAGAAAGCTGGCAATAAATTAATGATTAATCTCAATAGGTAAGTGAATCTTCATAACACACTCACACGCATATTAGTCAATCAGTCAATTACTTTGCCCCTATCTCACCCATGGAATATGTGCGCGCGTGTCCCACCATTATCCAATCAATAGTTGCTACACTCGTTATAGTAATGAGGTCGTTTTCTATGCAAAATATACAGTGTATTTATAAAATGAAAAATTGCGACACTGTCACAATTTTTTATTTTATAAATAAATATTTTTTACGATTGCATAACAGACTATGAATATTATTATTATTATTATTATTATATTTTGACTGCATGCTTCTTTACGTATTCGGCCCACACAGGGCATATGATCGCGTTACAGACGTCATGGGAATTAAGACGAGTGCAGTGTTATTTATATACCGGGTTGTAAGTTAAATTGTACCATACAATTTTGGTTACCTTATCTTACCTGCTCGTAGTCAACACGTCGATACGAGGGTTACAGGATTTAAGAGATCGTGATAGTAGGTAGCCTACATTATAGCCTACTGGGTGAATAGGGTGAAGGTCATACACTCTTTAGCCTACTCCCATTTATATAACTTAAGAAAATACAATAACAATAATTAAATGAACATAGAATCTACACCACCCAACATATTTATAACATCCAATATTACTCCATATAATAGACGGGAACGGGGAAGCAGTGGAGATGGGGAGCCCGGGAAATTGGGTTGAGGGAGAGATGAGGAGGGGAAGGGGGAGGGAGGGACCGGATGGGGAGAAAGGACGTTCGAATGCATAGCCTAGGTTGGCGATGTAATTGCAACACCATGGAAGCCAAGAGTAAACACCTTAACTGACACCATTTGGCAATGCACTATATTACCAAAAATTAGCGGGAGGTGTCTTGTACACTGTGTCAAAGTACCAAATAATTAGTTTGAAAGATATTTTGAGAAAAACAATGACTCGCAGCCCCTGAAATGGATAGGAAATGTTTGTGTTTTTTTTTTCTGTTTAAGTTTGTATTGACGGTCTGACTGACAGTTCTACTTTTTTCATGTGGGCGTTCATCCTTCAGACAGTTATAGGTGAACTGACAGGTAAACCTTATCAGGAATACCCGGCCTTTGGTGTGTAGTGAAGTTTGTTGCCAAATCGCCCAATAATTAATATTTTTTCAAACCTCATTTAAACTCACTTTATAACAAATACATCATCGTAACGTCACGAAGCAGTTACTGTAACGAATTCCGGAGGTAAAAACTAGGAAGAAACGAACGAATTAATAAGGAAATTAGCATTTGAATGAATAAAAAAAGCAAATACTATCATCATACATCTTGCACGCTGGGTTGGACTAGCAATGGCTTTCAACTGAAACTTTTTCTCCCTTTCTAATGTTATTCCAAACGTCATTTAAACCAACTGTATAATGAAATACATCATCGTGACACCATGAAGCAGTTGCTATAACGAATTCCGAAGAGAAAAATGAAGAAGAAACGAACGAATTACATTCGAATGAATAAAAAAAAAAGGGGGGGAAATACTGTCATCATACACCTTGCATGTCTGGTTGAGCCAGCAGGTAGTTGCATGGCTTAATGTGGATAAAATGGACAGTAGCCTGTATAAATGGGACAAATGTCTGCGTTTGTCTGTCATGGGGCTACGGGTTTGAAACCTACCTTACTATCTTCCTTGAGTCAAATGATGGCCACGTGTCACATTTGCCTAGACTGGTCAAGCGGTTTGGATTTTATAGGACACAAACATACAAACGTTCACATTTATATATAAGATATACATATGAAATGTGTGTGTGCGTGTTACAGAGAGAGAGAGAGAGTATTATAGAAACACAGAGACTATATAGAACTACTATTAAGATTATTATAAAGAGTGAGACGTGATCTTACGATTATGAATCAGACTCTCGAGAAGGAAGTAAACAGTGTTTTTCAAGTGCTAAGACAAAACAAAAATTTTATGACTGTTCCTGGCCAGGTAGGACAGACCGAGTCAGCAAATACCAATTATGTTAAGCTCATGAAAAACGCTTTGCAAACAGCCTGTCGTGAACTCGCCATTGAAAGAAAGGAAATGGTGAGTTGGTGGTGGTGAAGTGATGAAGAGTAAGGTAACTGAAACATCTGGTTAACAATGATGTAATCGACACTCCCATGAACTATGACATAACAAAACGTCACCGCCGAAACACTATAATGGAAGAAGGAGGACACAAAGGAGACAAAGTTAGAGAACAGAGAATAGGATGGGACAGTTGGGCGGTGCGTGGGGTGTGCCAAAGCGTAACCCATACCATGGTGATTGACAGGACTCAGAAATTTTCACAGCTCTCTCTTGCAAATAGTTTTTTTGTACAAGTCCAAGTTTGGACTTGGCGCATTCAGGCTTGAATTCAGCAGCTGAAATATGGTGGAACAATTATACTCCAAAGGGATAATAAATAAAACCCACAATAAGAGTTCAGTTAGCTGCTCTGAAGAATTAATTGTCATTTAAATTAAATAAGCCTGTTCCTTGAAGAATGAACACAACTCTCTCGTTGGATGCTGCCTTATCGACCCAGAATATATACATATGTATATATATATATATATATATATATATATATATATATATATATATATATATATATATATATTTACACATATATATGTGTGTGTGTGTGTGTGTGTGTGATAACAACTGTGAGTGCATTTTGAGAAAACTGGATTGACTAGCTCCTTCAAATTCTTTCCTGAAACTAGTAGAGGACTAAAGGTGAATTAGCTTGATAATTTTTCTAAACCTGGCTGACTGGATATAGTATAATGAATAAAACTTAATTTTCTGGTAGGTCGATATGTTTACCAACTGAAGCATTGATTTTGACCCCAAATGAGATGAATTTACCCCTGGTTGAGAATCATTGTGCTAAATATACTGAGGGAATACTGGAATGAAAGGACCTTACTATCCAGGTTGCACGAGGGGTTGTGCAAGATAGAGTTGAATGGCTTAGTGTTTGTTTGGGTGTTTGTTGCAAAATGAAGTAAGCATAAGTGAGTAAACCTCATAATATTAAAACAGAAGACATATAACTGATATCATCAGTGTTCTTACGACTATTATTTTCTGAATTAAATCTTCAAAAGTAGTATCCTGCCTTCCTTGATAACGGTGCATAACTTGTAGAATGTCCATGTAACCTAAAATGTGGGCTCCCATATAAGCGCTGGTGTGCCTTTCTTCTTCAATTTTGTATGGATCAACCCCCTGATTAAGCAGCTCTTCGACCAGTCTCACATCATTTTTTTCCACCGCTCCCCACAAACTTAGTCTCTGGAAATGAGAATTAGGCATAAAATGGATATTCTTTAAGTGCCACTCACATCATTCCATCTTTGTGTGAATTGAGGTTTGCATCTTCTCTTTCTTTGAATGTCGATAGTTAGAAGTCAGTAGTCCTCAATAAAAAAAAGACGATATGTAAGGAACCTTTTCATAATTAATGAGTTAACATCGAATAACCTTGTTACAAGATTCATAAAAAGTATCATAGAATCTGTCTGTTAGTAGGAAAGGCAACAAATGTATATCATACTCGTACATACCACAGGTTTTATGAAAGACGACCTTAGCGAAATACTATCAGGTTCATTTTGTTGTACAGACTCATAGCCATTTCTTTTCTGAAACAGAAGATTAATTATAATTGTTTTTCTTTCTACAAGGTACTTCTTACCTACGGAACTACAAAAGTCAAAGGGAATTGTGAGAAAGTTACTTTGTTGCAATACAGATTTCACTGATACCCATAGAACTCGCTTACACCAGACTTGAATAATTTAGCTCAGATCCAAGTTCACTATAGCCAGTATTTTTCAAGCAACAAACAAACTTAACCAAACAACTAGGTACAAGATGACTATCCAACAAAGCTCTGTTAAACTTAATGTACCACATATGCAAACATTCTGCACTCCCTGGGATTAATACAACAACAATAATCAGTTAGAAGCACGTAAGCTTCAAAAGAGCAAAGTAAAATGAAAATATATATTCTTATGAAAACTCAGTCATCTAAGCATAATTTATGAAATTATTATCTTTTGTTTAGTTCCCCTATAGTATAGTTTTCTTTGTGGACATTCAAGAGTGGACAATACTTCTCTGTATTATTCTGGAATAATTATCAAATGTTAAATTCATTTAGCTGCTTATCTATTTTAACAGAATGTTAGTAAGATTTTGTTGTTTTTGTTGTTATGTTTAAAAGTGGTATTGCAGAGAGTGAGGGCTGAAGGCAATTTTATATATAGTGGTGAAAGAGGAGAAGACAGACAGACAGCAGAGAAGACTGTTAACCCTTGTGGACAGGCAACATACATGCATGTAAACATATTATGTTTACATATAGCTTTGTGGTGGAGTCCGGGAAACATCCATATTTGTTCAAGATTTCGCGCCATACAATTTGAGTGAATTTTGCGGGAAAAGTGCTCAGATCACTTCCATGGGCCATAAATGAATTATGGCAACTCTTTCCCCAACTCTAGTTGGTACTTGAACTTAGTACAGCAAGGAGGGATCAGTTTGCCTTGAGAATTTCCAGGGGAATATTGTCCAAAATTCCCATGCAATGATGTCTCGTAAATATTGTACAATCAATACACTCAGAATTTATTACTGCTTTTAGTTCTTATCTGTTACGATATTGTGTGAGCTGTAATTATAATTTTACAAAATAAAATTTAAAAATATTATAAAAACACATAACTTTGTAAAATTAGCATATTTTCACGACTGTCTCTTGGAAGGAGGACTGCACCATTGGAAATATTCATTTTCAACTTCCCCTAGAAGATACAGAAAACTTTTTAGAAATTTTTTCTTATACCGTATGTATATGCATATCTTCCTCTTTCCATTGATGAGTTTTTTTTAAATTGGTCATTATTAAATTTAGCCCGGTCTAGGAGAGTGCTGAATACACAGTATATTTAACCCGGACTTTGAGGGTTAAGAGGCAGCCTGTAAAGTCCCCGCTCAATGGGTTCTCTATGATGAACCTCCCGTTTTCTACGGTGCCTTCACAGCTGACCCAAGGTCGCAGTACTCAACCTTATTATCATTATTGTAATGTGTACATTTATTACCTGTTCATTTGCCCTTATACATAGTATATGTGTCAGAGTATTTTTTGTTTAATCAACTGTTGTTAATCATCATGTTATCTATATGTACCTGTCCTGTTTTGTGTTGAGAAATAGTTTTGACCTCGGGTCACTTGTAAAGTTTGTACTGACGTCCACGTATACGCCGACGTCTGCATTCCGCTCTATAAGCGGGTCACTTCCTCAATAAACTAATTACTTGTCTACCTGCTCTTTCTTTCGCACCCTCTCACAGTGGTGACCCCCGGAGTGGTTCCCGGAGCCATTAACGGACCCTAACGGCGACTTAGTCTTGGCCTGATGAACCACCGCACGCCCCTAACGGACTAACTACGATGCTCTAACAAAGCGTTCGGGCGTTACCGACCCTCGTCGGCAAATCACTGGCGTCATTAGCGGACCCACACGGCACGCTCCCAAGCGTGTATTGACGTGAGTGTTCCATCACACTCCAAGTGAGAGTGCGGAATGAGCATGGATGCAGACATTCCCTCCCACATACAAATAACCACGAACTTCTCGGAGGCAGCTATCTCCCTCTCGCAACCCCCTCTTGAGCCCTCCTCCACACCGAAACCCGCGCGCTCCTCCACACCAGTACCCGCTCCCTGCGCGATGCCCCTCCTGACGGACCAACCGAGGGCCGCCCTCAGCATAAAGCTGCTGCCGTTCACCCATCAGAACTTGGTGTCTTGGCTCTACAGGGTCGAGGGGCAATTCAGGGTGGCAGGCCTGACTGATGAGGTGTTGAAGGCGGACATCGCTATCAACGCCCTACCGGAGGAGATATACAGAAAGGTCGCCCCATGGGTGATGTCAACCATAAGCCCTGCCACTCTCGTCGAGCCTGCTCCCTGCTGGTCTCCGAGAGGGCCATCCACGCCCTCGACCTCGCCATCAACCCCCGGCAGGACACAAACCTCCTGGAGACGTGGCATGCCCTCCAGGACCTCCTCCTCCTCCCCAAGACAGACAGCAGCGGCAGGCACAAGGAGATTAGCCTGCCGAGGGAGATCCTGCTGCGGCAGCTACTCCCGGAGGGTCGTGGACAGATTGCGGAGCCCTACACACTGCCGGTCGAGGACCTGATAAGGACAGCGCAGCAGGTGACTGACTCCACGAGGGCGACGAAGTGGGCATCCACACCCACACACCCCATCAACTTCCTCCAGCCGGAGGACCCCGCCACAAAGTGCATCAACGTCGTCGCCAGAAGGCGGCCACCCCACCACCAGAAGAGTATTGTAAAGTCCCCACTCAACGGGTTCCCTATGATGAACCTCCCGTTTTCTACGGTGCCTTCACAGCTGACCCGAGGTCGCAGTACTCAGCCTTATTATCATTATTGTAATTTGTACATTTATTGCCTGTTCATTTTCCCTTATACATAGTATATGTGTCAGAGTATTTTTTGTGTCTAATCAACTACTGTTAATCATCCTGTTATCTATATGTACCTGTCCTGTTTTGTGTAGAGAAATAGTTTTGACCTCGGGTCACTTGTAAAATTTGTACTGACGTCCGTGTATACACCGATGTCCGTACGCCGCTTTATAAGCGGGTCGCTTCCTCAATAAACTAGCATTACTTGTCAACCTGCTCTTTCTTTCGCACCCTCTCACAAGCCTACCTCAAATTTCTTCCCATATAGAAAGAAGAACCAAGAGCTTTGTTTGGAAGAATTTATTTTAGCAGCAGCTGCAAGTGAGGAGCCATTTCCAAGAAAATGAAAGGAGAAGAGTGTAAACAGAACTCTGTCAACCCAGTTCCACAAGTTATATGAAAGCACATTGTGAAGAGCACAGTGAATAAATATATCTTATCTTCTATTCAGTGTTTTAATCACATTCATAAAAATATAATGCCACTCTCACCACAGCCTTTCATATCATATATTGTGGCATACTTTGTGACCAAGATGTTATTAAGTGGTGGCAGTAATTTGTTGTTATTTTTTTTCTTAGTGTTATCCCACGAGGTGAGTAACCTACACTAGAACATTGGTGACAGAGCTTCAAAAACTTGTTCAGCTGGTCTAAGAAATAGGGCTGGAGGGAAAAGGCAGCCACTGCTACATTAGTGGAAGAATTGAAGGAGGTGACAGCTATAATGGTTTGTGAGGATGTTGACTTAGCCCAGCTGGAAGATTTTTTCAAAGATGGTAGGCTGAAGCTGGAAGATAGAGCTGAACTACCTGTTGTGTTAGGAGCAAGTAATTTCTGGAACAGAGGAAGAAGTACTGTAATTTGCCAGTTAGTGAGGGCATTTAGATAAGGGACAAGTTAGTTGTACAATGAGATGCATGTTGTGCAAGTGCAATTGTGCTTAAAAGTTTGGTACCTGAGGACCAAAATACTGATTAGAAATGGGTTTGTGCACCCATTGATAGGAGTATCTGTAGATATCCAGTTGCAAAGGTTAATGTAAATACTCCATACGAAGAGGGAGAGTTACGTGCTATGTGCTAAGATAACATTATTAACATTATTTATGACCTTGGTCTTGGAAACATTTTAGGTGTGAAGGATCCAGAGGAAATGATCAAAGACGAAGCTGAGATGGTCAGAAAAGTGCAAGGACATATGACCAAAAGGATGAGCCCGAGGGAAGTGATGCAAGTGAGATCATTCCTAGTAAAGAAAGGATAAATGAACAAAGTGGAGTGGAAGGAATCTCAACAAAAGTCATTCGATGGACTGAAGCAGACTTTAGGAAATGTACTGATACTATGAGTACCAGACTCCAACAGGACTTTCATCGTGATGATGGACGCATCAAATGAAAGACTAGGAAGCATGGTACTGCAAGTCTGCTGACGGAATATTTCCAATTGTTTATGCGAATAGGAATCTCAAGAAGGAGCACAACTCCTGTGCCGTCAAAAATGAGTGCCTAGCAATAATTTTTGTAGTTAAGAGGTTCCATCTATACTTGTATGGAGTGGATTTCGTGATACAAAGTGACCAAAAGCCACTGAAATAAATTCAGAGTTGCAAGATTACAAGTCCAAGGATCATGAGGTGGACCATAGCACTCCAGAGCTGTAAGTTTAGAGTAGAGATCATTCCAGGAAAGCTCAGTGTTGGTATTACTTCAGTCGACTGAATTAAGAAAAAAATTTAGGAGATAAATTTTCTTCAGTGATGTGTATGTTGTCAAAGTACAATTCATGAGATTATAATTTTCTTTCTTATAGCTTCCCCTTTAATGCAATTCCTATGTGCAAGTTTGAAGGTCGATGATAATTCTCATTATTGCTCAGCTGCTTATTTTTTGGGACTGAATATTATTAAGATGTTAGTAAGATTTTATTGTTTTGGTGATATATTTGAAAGCATGTAAATAACTATTTTATAAGAAGTTTTTCACCATCTGTTTTTTTAAGCTGTTTCAGGACTGCCCGAGTCTTTTAGAACTACGCAGCTTCTTCCAAGTGGTATTGCATGTTTGAGTGAGCTCCCAATGTAACTGTACAAGCGACTAAAGAGAAGACAAACGGACAGCAGATCAGACCCAGAGGAGGAAGCCTACCTCACATCCATTCCTGTCGCCTCACGCAGAAAGAAGAGCCAAGAACTCCGTTTGAGGAATTTATCTTAGCAACAGCTGAGAATAAAGAGGCGTTTCCAAGACAACGAAAGGAAAGTTTAAACAGAACCTCTGCCAGACCAATTCCATGAGTTACGTGAAAGCACATTGTGGAGCGGACGGGGAATAGATTTTATATTTTATTCAATGTTTTAGTCACGCCGCATCGTAAAACCAAAAGGCCACATCCACCTTTTCCTTTCATATCACATTTTGTGAAAACAGATATGATTATATCAGGAGTTACTTATCTAGCCATGGTAGAGATTGTAGTACTGATGTTAGGAACCTTATGGGTGGCTTAAATGGAAGCAAAGAAAATTTTTCTGAAGTAAACATTTTATAAGCTATGTTATCTTTACTATTTTGGCAAAATAAAAATTTCATGACGAATACGATAGCGAAGACTTTCTATTAAAACATCAACTTAGAGATAATATACTAATTAAAAATTTTCTTGAAAACCATTTTTTTTTTTTTTTTTTTTTGGAAACTCACTTCTTAAATCCATCATCCATAATAAACAAGTTATTTGTCATAAAATGACATTTTTTAAAGACTTACCGTCCTGTAAAAATGCCCCGCTGCTAGGCCAAGACATAACAGACTAAGTACTGATAGAGCGATAATATAAGGTATTCTGTTGTTATTAGATTCATTCTCCATTATGGATGTTTCTGGAAGAAAGAAAAGGAAATGACTGATTTAAACACCTTAGATTTGACCGCCAAATGCGGCAGAATCTTCAGTTACCATAGTCACTGCTACAATTTCTACTACTACAGGAAATCATTGTAGTTGAAACCATCATTCTCATAGAAATTAAGATAAAAATGGTATTGGTTATTATATGATAATAGAATGAACATCCTTCTGCAATATCCAATGGCAAACATTTTCTAATAATCTAGAAATATAAAAAATATTGCAATAGTTTGGTTCTAGGAACAAAGAAAAGGTGGCTAAATGTGCATCCTCAAATTATTAGTACTATATATTACTGTTCACCAACACATCTTCAATACTTTACTTTTTAAGGGTCATTATTTCATCCTACATAATTTTTAAGTTGATTGTTCTTCAATACTATCAATAAGTTGAACCAGACCAGTGAGAAGCATTCTTGTGAACATACAATAAAAGGGTAACAACAAAGAATACGTACGAAAATGTCAGGAGAAAGTAGATGAGAACAGTATAAAGCTAAATATTTCACTCTCTTCCTTGATTTTGCTCTCTTTTCCTACCGGATGTTACTTGGATTTTACATTATTAAATCTGAATGAGTGAGTAAGAGAAGGAAATTTAGTTAGTGGAAGACAAAGCTTTTGGGGAATAGCACCCTACAATCAAGGCTAAAATAAAAAGTAATAATGTAAATGAACTTGAACTTTGTAAGTTTTTTTATCTATCAATTTATCTGTAAGCCAACCTGTCCCATCTGTTCACTTTCCTCCTTCGTTTCTGTAGTTTTCTCCATTCCAGGTCCATCAGACATTTTTTGCTATGAGAATCCTCAAATGAATCCCTGTATTCTTTCAGAACATCCTTTCAGCAATGCCTTTAATTGCAATATCAAAAGAAAAACATTTTAAACACAGCAAAATTCTGTCATATTAATTTGAAATGAAACTATGCTATACATGTTTATCTTATAAAGACGGCTTAACTCTATTTCAGCTTTCAGAATTCTCACTGAAAGTCATTTTAGTGAGATTATCTTCTCTTGCAAGTAATTCCAGTGCTATAAGCTCTACTCAAAAGCTAGTACCTTGCTTAAAAGCCACCTCAGTTCTACTGTACCTCTCTGAAAGCTTTCTTAAAACTACAGTCTCTATTGAAAGCCATCTCAGCGTTCCTGTCTTCCTTTGAAAGTCATCTCAATGCTACTGTCCCCCCCTTTAAAAACCGTCTTATAATGTTATAATTTCAATTTGAAAGCAGTTACATACTACTCTTACTTGAAAGCCATCTCAGTTCTTAATAGTTAGGTAAATTCTCCTTATTTATTCTTAAAAGTTAGCTGAATGTTACTGCATTTACTTACAAAAACAAGTTTAAGTGCCACCTAATCTGCTAGTAGTCGATACTCTCCACATCTGATAAACTTACAGCTAAACTCTACCATGTGAGCATTACTAGCTAATACAAAATCATGTAAGATGGACAAACCATTATTAGCCAGTGCATGAGGACACCACAATCAATGAAAATGGATGGCGGAGAGGTGAGGCACGGCTACCGAAGGAAGGTTGGCATCGGTGGGTTTAGATTAAACGAGCATTAAGCCAGCACGGACCCTTGCCCTTAGACAGACCTTGAGTGTAGTAATGAGTGAAAGGGAGTGGGAGGCCAGCTGTGGACCTCCGGACACTTGACCTAACAGCAGGGACTGTGGACGGACGCAATAAACCGGCCTCTTTCTTAAGTTATGACATTGTAAGGCAATGCTACAGCGCTGAGAATTTTTTCCCGTCAAAATTTCGTCTTATATGAAGATGGACAAACAGAGGACGGAGGATAATTTCCAAAATGTTACTGATGGAAAGAATCAAATTACTTATCGTGCCATCTAAAATTTAAAGCATTGCAAAAGTCAGCTAAATTGTACCACCACTCGGAGTTGTTAGCTTAGGTCCCTGGGTGCTCTCTGGGTCCTGGGTCCGGGGTAGGTAAAGCAGGACCACGATCTTCCCTTCGCTCGCAGTTGAAACATGCAAAGCGCTGGGCATTGATCGTACGTAGAGGTTCTTCACTCTCCCTGAATTCTGTTCTGTCTGCATAAAAGAAAACATACGCTAATTAGAAATGCTTGGAATCTTCACTGACTCATTTCTTTGTAATATATTCATACATACATGAACATCTATATAGACATGAATAAAAAAAACTGTCCTTATCTGATAATTGTCAGCCACTGTAATCCCTAACGTTATCTGTGATTCATACCGGGTAAACTGGGTGTGACTTTGACTTTCATTTCTTTTCTGATTACGCAATCTCTTCTCTTTTAAACCAATAAAGTCGACGTTTTCTTGGTCAATAATTTCTTAAATATTTATTCATTAATTTGTTGTGCCCAAATGAGAGAACACGAAACCATTTTAAACATGATACTTGGTTAGTGTTCCCAAAATAAATTTAAGTATAATAATTGAAATTTAACATCTGGATAAATTTGTTTTTTGTATTTAATTTACCTTCCTCATTTGTTAAATACCAATATTCTCGTCATGCAGGAGGTAACCTTTGCTCCAGAATGAGAGAGACAAGAGTCACTCGCCAGAATAAGTGAGAGGAGTCAAGTTGGGAGAGGAAAAAAGCACGGCATCAGGGAAAACACTGGGAAGACCCATTTGGTCAAATGGATTAATATTCCATCACATTCAAATGACTCCGAGAAGGAAATGCTTTACTTGTGTTTACATCGAATGTTGTTGAGTTGAAAAATCTACCCATCTGAAAGGCAACGGATTCGAATTTCCTGTATGGTTGGGTGCACAATGAGGGACTACTAGGCTAAATCAGTTTGGGTTGGACGTTATTTCTAAGTGACTACCCGATAACAATTGTGCCTTCATTTTTTCTAATGATCGCTCTATGACAAAAACTAACATCGTTTCCACAAGTTAGGCATTTGTCATAAACCACAGAATTCGTCCTACCTCCACAGCACAAAGAACGTCGTATTCATTTTGCTTGCAAGAAATGGACACTCGATGTTCGGTAGCTTTCGGGAGAGGGCCATGATGAGCGCTTCTTATGGTTTCATTTTCCATAATCGAATATCCATTCCAGCCAAGGATCGCGGACTCAGAATTCGTCAAACTAATGATGGGGTAAAATTTGGAATTCGAGTAGAAACTGACTGTTTGATTTCCCTGCTTGAAACTCACTGGAATTATCGCCTCTTCCCTAGAAGTCACAGTCCACTGTAATTCATCTGAAATTAAAGTTACTTTCTATATTACGGATAAAGTTTCGTTAATGAACGTTTCTGTACAGTACACAAAATATCTCCGGCTTTTCAACTTGCCGAGTAATGAGAAATATTTATCTAGTTTTCAAAAAACCTTTTGGATAGAGGTCCATATGATAATTAACAATGCAGCCAAAGATTACTTTGTGTTACATTTTCAGCATGATATCTGATTAGTAATTTGGCAGATTTTAAGTGCTTTGCTTTTCACAGTCTTTAATGTCATATGCTTACAGTTTTCTAGACTTGCAAATATTTGTATAAATAGTAGAGATTTTGTCTACAATTGTCAAGTATTTCTTAACAAACTGGTAAATAATAAATTACCAGTATGGACGATTAAACATTATTAATAAAATTCAATATAAGAAATCTTGTACCATCAGAAAAAATCATGTCAATGTTAAGTTAGACTGGTTAGTTTCTCAATATATAACAAATTTGATTGTTTTCTCTTGCATGTATGAATATATATATATATATATATATATATATATATATATATATATATATATATATATATATATATATATATATATATATATATATATATATATATGTGTGTGTGTGTGTGTGTGTGTATGAATATATATATATATATATATATATATATATATATATATATATATATATATATATATATATATATATATATATATGTTATCTTGTATGTATATATATATATATATATATATATATATATATATATATATATATATATATATATATATATATATATATATATATATATATATATATATATATATATATATATATATATATATATATATATATATATATATATATATATATATATATATATATATATATATATATATATATATATATATATATATATATATATATATATATATATATATATATATATATATATATATATATATATATATATATATATATATATATATATATATATATATGTTACGCCCTCAAACAAGGTCAAATAGGGTCATAATCTCTTTCCACATCTGTTTTAAGAAGTGTCATATCATCTTACATCTCTAAGATTCTCCGGTAGCAATGGCCAGCATTGGTTCAGCACATTCTTTCTCTCTCGTCGACTCCTCTCACTGTATCTATCCTCAAACAAAGGCCTACTGGAATGAAACGCCGAGATACAAAACTAGACTTTATTTGCAAAGTTAACGAAAGCATTTCAGCAAAAACCACGGTCATGAAATGGAGTGACTCACACCCCATAAAAATGGAAGTCATAATTAGAGGGAACTCAGACTCACAATCAATCGAAATAATGATTCTAGACTAAACAATACTAGTGGCTAACACCCTGGTCACCAAACAAAGCAAAAAGGTCAAATTATTCTAGACCAAAATAAATGTCATATCGTATATTAAAAGAACACCACTTCCAAAATATCCGTCCTCAAAGGACTCAACCAGAATTCCTGTTAAAAGAAGCATAGCATATAGTAAAACCTGAGATCGTGCATAAAGAAACAGACACTTAAAACAGAAAAATGCATAATGGAGAACAGAGGGGTTTCACTGCAACGTAAAATGCGTATTCCACCTAATGCCTGAAAAAAATATGTGTTAATGAGTTATCTTACTCACATTCTATGGCCCATGGAAACCGTTCCTCTCAGTGGCTGTTCTTATTCACAAAAACAGCTCAAGGAGCTAATCACACCAGTCGCAAATCCAAGTGAATACCCGTTGTATGGTTCCTCTTATAATTTACACATTAGAGAGTGCATGCATGCACACACTCACTTAATAACCCCTCCCTTGAGGCGTGACGACACAGTCAGGTTCAACCTTTAGAATCCACAGATATCACAAAACTTCCATCAATCTATCACGTTGTCCCCATGCATCTTTGCCATGATCGGAAGGCACAAATGAACGCGTCAGATACCTGCTACATCTAACTGTAGAAAATACCAACGTCAACATAAAGGCCACCTGCACCGGACACACCTTTTTCACAGGCCAGCAATTAGTTCGCATAAGTCTTAAAAGGAGCTCGGCCCACCTACCCCTGGGTGTCCCAGCCCAGGTACGACAAATATCCATAACAAAAGTTCAGCAGGGGCCAGCTCCAAAAATCATAGCAAACAATATGCACTAGATACGAAAGTTACTTGTCTTGTGTGCACAACTGTTATTCCAATAACAGATGTCTCCCAGCAACAACAGTGACTTGTAGACGTCCCGCCTAACATCCCTCCAAAAAACCATGGATCCTCTCATGAAGGCACAGGCGTAGAAACCTGCAGGCGTAATGTAGATGGCCCCCATATCCAACTCGTATTCGTTGAGGCTCATAGAAATCATTCCATAAGGTGCTGCTGCGAGGAAGTGGTGTATAACGTAAGTTAGTCATGTCAACAGTCAACCCAAAAGATACATAGTCTCATCGCTATCCCACACTATTACTGAACCAAAAACCACTAAGGAAAGGTCGTATGATAAAACTATGAAACAATCCAAAGTTACTAACTGGAACTTCCACAAGCATTCCCTTATCAGGTACACTAACTTTAAGATACTACCCATACAAATTCTTCCCAGTAAAAATTACCTGAGAACCATACAGACATACTGAATCCATTAAAGTCAATTCTAAACACTTGAGAGATAAAATATCTCCCAAAATTCCCCCTTAGTAATGGCAACCACTGCCTTAACCTGAGTTTGAATTTCCGAAGACACATATTCCGCTTCTTTCTCAATATTCAACAAGGGAGTTTGACAGGAAGACAAAGCTACCGTAACATGTAAATCTTACCCCCATCTTATCAACTGTGACCAATGACCTATTTAAAGAAGTCCTTAGTCTCAAAACCTTACGGTAATTTCTCATAACTATCTTGTGAAGTCATCAAAGTTTTACCCTGGCTAGCAAATATTGCCGATGCCTGTTCTATACTCACCCAAAAAGAAATTCCTAAGCAACAGAACTTTATTCTGAAATTTTACACTCAAAGATATTGTGTCAGACGACAACCTCATATTGTAATCTTATTATACCTAATCTTGTTATACCTAAGCTTGGCATCAAAATCCCTGATTCTCAGATATCACCTAGCCCTTTCAGGGGAAAGATCCGGCTTACTGAAAAGATCCAACAATGGTTTATGATCCGTAAGAACCTCTGCTTGGTTGCCCATCAATAACATCTTAAAATGAACCAAACTAGACACTACGGCTAAGGCCTCTTTGTCCACTACCGACCGTAACCGTTCATTACTACCCCATGTCTTAAACTTCTTACTGTAAAATGCAATATGATGGAGTCTTCCACTGAACCTCTGCATAGGGCATGCCCCTATACCATCGTAACTAGCATCTATCACCAACGTGAAAGGACGTTCCAAATCAGGACACTTCAACACTGGGGGTTAACTGAGGCATCCTTAATATTCTGAAGAGCTAATTGCTGTCCATCTCCCCATACAAACTGCACATCATCCCTCAGGACATCTGTCAAGGGAGATGCTATAATAGAAAAACCCTTCACAAAAACCTACAGAAAAATCCTGCTATGCCTAAGAACGACCGAATCTGTTTCTTATTCTTGGGAGTAGCAAAATCCACAATTGCCCTAACTTTATCATCATTCACTTTAACACCCTCCTTAGAAATGACATGACCCAAATATACTATCTGCCTCTTCAGAAAATTACACTTAGCTAACTTTATCTTCAAACCCGCTAACCCAAACCTCCTAAAAACCTCCCTAAGAACCTCTAAATGTCCCCCTACCAAATCAGTGGCAATTAAAATATCATCCATATACTGTATATATGAATGGACTTCCCTAACAAGCCATACAAAACTGTATTCATTAGCCTAGAAATGTCATAGGACTACCTGATAAACCAAACGGCATCCATGTGAACTCATAATGCCCCTTCGGCAAAGAGAAAGCTGTGTGCTCTCGACTCTCCTCACTAAGCAGTACTTGCAAATACCCTTACATCAGATCAGTTGAAAAATAAATATTCTTGCCCCCAATCTCTACAAATAAATCTGGCAAACTCGGACTGAACCATCCTTCTTAGGCACTGCTAACAATGGAAAATTAAAAGGCGAGGAACTGGGCCTAACAATGCCTTCCTCCTCCCACTTATTAACCTCTTGCTCTACCTGTTCTCTAATCTTAAAAAGAATCCTATACAAAGGAACAAAAAAAGGCTTAGTCTTGTCCTCCAAATGAACCTTGTGTTCTAACACATTTGTTACCCCTAACTTATCCCCTTTAAGTGCGACTATGTCTGCAAACTCAGCCAGAACATCTTCCACGCCATCAACACATTCTTTATAGTCAGCATTGGCTAAATGATCCCTAAAAACCTGCCTCCTAGCCTGTAAATCTGCTTCTGAAAAACTACAAAAATCCCCGACAATAGCAACTGAATTATCTTCATCGACCCAGTCAACAAAGTCGATTGCATAAGTACCCTTCTGATAATTGCAAACTGAATCATTACAGTTTAGCAATTCCACCCAAGTATCCCCTGAACCCTTGTTTATAGAGTCCGTAAACACTACCCCCTTCAACCTTTCGCTACACTCATCCACACACACCTGTCTGGATTTATGCACTCCTTTCACTCAAACTTTCACCATAGCAACCATACCAGGACCAAGAACCATATCATTCAACAAAACCCCCTTATAACACTTCTTACCCACCGACACATGTTCAGCATGCAACCACAAATTCTCATGTACACCCGATCCATTATCATCATCCACTATACTCACATCCACTCCCTTGTAAGGCACAAAAACACCAGATACTCCAACAGTTATACCACATACCCCTGTATGAACCGAGATTTTGCATCTCCGACATGCTGGATGACCCAGTAACAAAGTATTCCCCAAAGCAGCCCCGTGTATAACCAAAAATTGTTCTGTAAAAGTTCTACCCCCAAGAGATAAATCCACATCTACATATCCCAAAACCCGTAACCTATTTGCTTGAACATCACATATTGTTTCACAGGTCTCAAAGAACGATCAGAAAACATTGATCAGAACAGCTCATAATTCATCAAATTAATAGAGGTGCCTGTATCAATAAAAATACTTACTGTATGTTGACCCCATGCACAGACTCTTTTACCACTGGCTTCGCCTCTGAGGGTTCCCCCAGTTTTCCTTTACAACTGATCACTCTTTCGACAATGCTCGCCGATCACAAGATCCCCTCGAAAAACCCCCTTGAGGAACTTTCTTACCTAAGGTACCAAAATTCTGAAATGTAGTCCTACCATTATACTGTCTCAGCGACGGACAAGACCGCCAAGGATGACCATAACTCCTACAACTGCCACAATATTTAACATGGCAAAACCTCTTAATGTGTCCCTGCATATTACAATTAAAACAACGAACCTGTGGGGCCCGAGAATTCAACCCAACCATCAACCTTTGGTTCTTTCGAAATTCAACAAAACCCTTCAAACCACGGACTGAATCTCTGCTCCCTACACAACCATAGGCTGACCTAAGGAATCTCTGATCAACATCTCTTCTAGCCATTTTCGCAGCTTTCCTTTTCGTAAATAAATCTGCTAACCCACTCTTGGCTGATCACAAATACCAAAATTTCCCAAGTCCTGCGAATGGAAACCCCTTAAAGAAAAAACACACAAAAAAATTTCTTCCCAAAAAATTCCCACACATGAAGAAACCCACTATGTTAATTCCCTTTACTCTAACCATTAATCCCCAAAAATCAAAAGAAAGTACTAATTAAACCCACAATTAAATCAAAACCCCATGGGAAAAAAACAGGAGGGCCAAGCGCACAGCTGACTACAAAGTAGGTCAAGATGAAGATCGAGTCTTCAAGGACAAACAAAAATAAACACACAGTCCACCCTCAAGTAAAGAGAACGAAAGTCTACCCTAACATAAGGAAAACAGGACTTGAGCAAATGGAAGCGAGAGGGAGAGAGAGAGAGAAAGAGAACAAAAAGAGAAAGGAAAAGAATTCGTTCCCCTCCCTTTAGTGCAATATCTCCCCCCTATCTCACCAACACATCTATGATCTGCCAAAGCACACTGAAACAATAAAATGCTGAGCACAAAACCTCGGAGACGAGTCCGCCTCCCCAGTCATCAAGGCAAAAATTGCCGAGTAAGCTTACAGTAACAGCTCTCCCTTTTGCATACATTCACGTATGTACCCAAAATAAAATACATATGTATGTAACTATAAAAAACAGTTTAAAATCTAAGAAATGTACACACACTCACACAAGAAATATTTACTCACAATAACCCAACACCCGTCAAATAAATTATTCCAAATAATCAAAGTCCCCAACAATAATCCAACAATTAAATAATCCCCTTATTAAACGCCGACACAAACAGCCGATTGCTAAAAAAAAAAAAACACATATAAGCCAAGCCCAAAGTTCACATGTGCTTCATAGAGGATGAGAAGAAGGCGAGAAACTCCGCCCAAACTAATGATGTTGTAAGAGATGCAAAAAAACGAGCAGGTAACAGAGAACTGCTGCTTTATTCAAGATCCAGGCAGTTTATATAGCAGCAGACTGGCGCCGTGCCGCGAAAGACAATGAGATCGTGAGTGACCTGAGGTTGAAAATAATTAACAATAAAATACAGCGAGCGAGTACACTTTACAATGTAAAAAATAGACAGAATCAAAATGGATATAATCTTGATGCCTGTGAACGAAGAAATACAAGATACACAATTGACAACAGGTGAACAAATATATACACAGTTTAAGGGGATCGGCCGGTTTCCGACTTTTTTAACGACAGGTTGTTGATATATAGGGGTTTGTTAAAGGATATTGTGTGGAACTTCTGGGAAAAAAAAACCTTTGTTCAGTGACCTTAGGTTTTGTGACGTGAGCATTTTTCGGCCCATTTTCAAAATGCATCTCCTCCTTTTGCTTTTTGGTTTTAAGGGATGAGATTTGAACCACGTATAAAACACATATGGACCTTCGATACAAAGCCAGGGGATTTTTGATTTTTCAATTATTTTTCGAGATATGAATTTTTTTTTAATGAAATTTTCCCGAAAACTTACAGAAAAAAAAATTGCCAAAATCAGAAACTCAAAATATTAAAAATTCCCGGCTTTGTTTTAATCTACCATGTTTCCCCATGTTATATTTAAAATTTCATTTAGATTGGTCCAATACTAAGGGAGGAGATGCATTTTAAAGGCGAAAAACTTATGTTTTGAGAAACGGACCTTCAAAGTTTTAGTTACATAAAAAAAGTAAAAGGGACTTCAAAGACTGTGTTACAATTAATTCTATGGTTTTAATTTTTATTTTTGGGTATTAATTAATGCAAAATGATTATAAATAAGAATATTAATTGATTATTTATGTGCCTAAGACACATTCTTATAAATTTTAGGTTCCTGGTCCCCTGTCTGATCTTGCTGCAAGGTATTACTCTAGGGTATCATAGTTCCCTACACTTTTTATTAGTGTCTCGAATCCATCCCTTGCCAAATGGATCCTGGGAATTACTTTACATTCACAATTAGGGATTCGTGATTCAAGTAATTCATCAAGTCTTGCTTCACTTATTATGAATTTTATTTTCAGGATCGTCTATAATATCAGCCTCCGAGCTACTGCTTCTTTTCTAAAATATCTTTGCCCTTTGGTAGTGACGAACAAATAAAAAGGCGTTTAGGGGTGGATGTGGTTGGTCTCTGGTCAGCAGAGATCGCTGCCTGCGCCGTTTGATGGGCGACAGCTCTCTCTCTCTCCGTCGCTCCATTCCCCTCTATGGCACTAATTTCTTGAACTCTTTCTTCTACTTCTCGCTTGGACTTTTCCACTTGGCTTTTCTGCATCCTAGAAGCATGAAGTGAACTCTTGGACCTTTTAGGCACGGTGAAAAACAAAAACACCGCAGAAAATACAGAGTTCAGTCAAGGCTAGCGAGCATGAAAAACGTGTCCTTCTAGCTTGGAAGTTTATAGGCAACTCACAGTCGGCGTCATGGTATGACGTGTGCGTTGTCATGGCTAGGAATAACTAAAAAAGGTGCCGAGTAGGATATTATTGACATTATACATTTCATTTCAAAGGAAGTTTTGTAATATATATCGCAAAAACTATACCAGACTAAATCATTTGCGCTATTGGTGTTTTATGGGTATATAGTTATTGTTACATTTTAGGCCATAACTAGAGAAATACGGCAAATTTTAGCATAATATTTCGTGGACACAGTCTTGAACCCTATAAGAAGCCATAGAATTTTTTCAGCAAATCGAATTTTTTAAAGATTATTGGGTTTTTAGGCGCCGATCCTTAAAATGATTGAATTCGTGTGACCTGGCACGTTAGGCGTGACCAATTGTATAGGCGAAGAAAATGGGACGTCACCATAGAAAACTTGCTCAGCAGAGACTTTACGAATGACGCATTCAGTGGAGACTTCACAGACGGCTCTGTAGGTGACTTTACAAAAACTCCCCAAGACGTGGGATGCATCTGATCAGTCTGCATATCTGCTGGGGCGCCAAAGGGTGCCACGGCTGCGTGAGGCTGCCTGACTGTGGGTGAGGGCGGGCTTTTTCGGGGGCGGCCGCGCGCCCGCTGCTTGCGGGGGCCTGGCTGCAGCGAAGGATGACCAGGCAGGGGTTGCGCTGCAGTGACATATGTGTCCTCCTCCAGGAGGGCGGGCTTGACCTGGTCTATGGATACCCAATCATTCCTCCCGGGAAGTGCAAGCAGGAATGCCTTGTTGTTCCGCTCCAGCACGCAGAAGGGGCCCCTGTAGGGTTTGGTGAGGGGCGGGCGAACAGCATCATCCCTGACGAACACGTGAGTGGTGGAAGCCAGCCCCGGGGTGTGAAGGTGGTCGACCTGTCGGTATATGTCCGCTTGCAGGGGGCGAACTTGCCGACCATGTCACGGAGCCTCTGCACAGATGGGTTGTGGCGATCTTCTGTCACAAGTTTGCCTGGGACTATGAGGGACTCGCCGTAGGTTTTCTCAGCTGCGGACAGGGTGCCGTCGGCCCTGGGGGCGGTCCTCAAGCCGAGGAGGACCCACAGCAGCTGATATTTCCAGTCCTCGGCAGTGCAGCGGGCCATGAGAGACGCCTTCAGGGACCTGTGAAACCGCTCGACCAGGCCATTGGCCACTGGGTTGTAAGCCGTGGTGGTGTGATGCGTTGTCCCCAGCAGTCGAGCCAGGACAGACCACAACTTGGTTGTGATGTGGTCTGGGACGCCGAAGCGGCTGACCCAACTGGAGAGCAGGGCCTCGGCGGTGGCTTCTTGCATTGGTGTGACTTCAGGCCACCTCACTGAACGATCTACCACCGTCAGGAGATACCTGGACCCACCTGATGGGGGAAGGAGCCCGACGACGTCGATGTGAATGTGGCCGAAGTACCGCTCCGGCTGCGGGAACTTGCCTACCCCGGACTGTGTGTGCCGGCCCACCTTGCTGCTTTGGCACTGCAGGCACTGTTTCGCCCAGGTCTTCACGTCTTTCTGCACCCTGTGCCAGACGAACTTCCCTGACAGCAGCTTGGCCGATGTCCTGCCAGAGGGATGTGAGAGGCCGTGAATACTGTCGAATACCTGTTGGCGGTGAGAGGCTGGAACCAAGGGGCGGGGCTGGCCGGTACTGACATCGCATAGGAGACTTGGGCCCCCGGGTATTAGGGGCACGTCCCTCCATTTCAGGGACGTGACGGTGGTGCGGTAGGCTGGGGTTTCTGGGTCCGTGATCTGTTCCCTGGCGAGGTCTTCGTAATTTACCCCGAGCTGCACCGCATTCAGCTCGACTCTGGAGAGGGCGTCCGCCACGGGGTTCTTCTTGCCAGGGAGGTATTTAACAGAGCAGGTGAATTCGGCAATGGCTGAGAGATGTCGCTGTTGCCTGGAAGACCATGTGTCTCCCTGCTTGGTGAAGGCGTGAACCAGCGGCTGGTGGTCCGTGAAGACTGTGAATGGTGTGCCCTCCAGGAGGAACTTGAAGTGCCGGACTGCTCGGTACACAGCGCAGAGTTCCCTGTCGAAGGTGCTGTAGTGGGCCTCTGCTGGGTTGAACTTCTTGCTGAAGAAGGCAATGGGCTGGGGAACGCCACCAATGACCTGTTCCAGGAAAGCACCACAGGTGATGTTGCTGGCGTCCGTTGTCAGTTGGAGGGGGGCGCTGGGATCCTGGTGTGCCAAGGCGGTTGCCTCAGCGAGGGCGGCCTTTGTCAGGGAGAAGGCCTGCTGCTGGCTGGGTCCCCACAACAAGGACTTTGGTTGGCCTTTCAGAACTTTCGTCAGGGGGGCCGTGGTGTGCGTGATCCTGGGGATGAACCGCCTGTAGTAGTTCACCATCCCGAAGAACTCCTGGATGGCCTTGACGGAGGTGGGGACAGGGAACCTGGTGATGGCTGCGACCTTTGATGTGAGTGGGCAGACACCTGCCGGGGATATCTCGTGGCCCAGGAAGTAAGCTTTCTGGACGCCGAAGGTGCACTTGTCGAAACGTACGACAAGGCCATTCTCCTGCAGACGCTGCAGGACTGCCCGGATGTGTTTCTGGTGCTCACTGTGGGACCTGGAAAATATGAGGATATCATCTACGTAGCAGACGCAGAACTTCAGGTCCCAAAGGATGCTGTCCATGAGCCGCTGGAAAGTCGCCCCGGCATTCCTCAGGCCAAAGGTGGAGAAGGCGAACACGTAGGATCCGAAAGGCGTGATGATGGCGGTCTTTGGTATATCCTCTGGTGCGACTGGTACCTGAAAATAGGATTTTAAAAGATCTAATTTAGCGAATATTTTGGCCCCGTGAAAGGAGGCTGTGAGGTCCTGCATGTTCGGCAGGGGGTAGTGATCAGGTTCCGTTGCGATGTTAAGATGCCTGTAGTTGCCGCAGGGTCTCCAGGAACCATCCGGTTTCTGCACCATGTGGAGGGGGGAGGCCCACGGGCTGGAGACCTTGCAGATTCCCATCCGCTCCATTTCAGCGAATGCGTTCTTGGCCTCCTGAAGGCACCGTGGGGGAAGCCTCCGGGACTTCGCATGTGTAGGGGGCCCTTAGTTTTTATATGATGGTATATGCCATGTTTGGCTGGGGCCCCGGGGATTTGGCGGAGCTCGGGCCTGAACACGTCCGGGAACTCCATCAGCAGCTGTACATACTGGTGGGGGCGGCGGAGTAGATGGTGGGTGCCCTGGGTCCCGTTGCCAACGGGAGGGACCGGCAGGAGTCGGTGTCGAGGAGGCGCTTCCACCCGACGTGGACTGCTAGCCCGAAGTGAGCAAGGAATAACTCCGGCCAAGGATGGACATCGACAGGGGTCTGGTGCCATAGAAGGGGATGGGGGATCCGTTGGCGGCCATCAGGGATGCAGCCGGATCCAGTTCACGCTTGAGGTCCTCTCTGGATGCCGGGAAGATCGATCTAATGGCCCCTGTGTCGACCAGCCTCATCCTGCCGGAGACGGTGTCGCAGACGTAAAAGCCTAATGATTCTGGGCCCCTGGGTTTTTCGGCTGCCATGGCGGTCTGTCCTGCTGGCCACCGCCTCCCCCGTTTTTTGAACGGGCGAATGAACAGGGTTGCAGGCAGTTCCAGGCATCTTTGCCAAACTGCCTGTGGTAGTGGCACAGACCCGGGTAACTCCACTTGCTCTGGGGCGGTGGGCGCCTCCTGGTGACGACATTAACCTCCTGCTCCGCACCTTCTTCCTGCTGGATGGAGTTCACTGGTAGTGTGGGCGCTGTTAACCGCTTCGTTGCCTTCACGCAGTCCGTCAGGTGCTGCGCCGTGCGGATCAGGGCATCGAGGGGCATGGCGTAGGGTTTGGGAATCTGTGTGCGGACCTCCAGGAGGAGCTGACAAAAGAAGATCTCCCGCGACAGGCTTACTTCCTGGTCTTCAATCATGCCCCATGACTCCATCGCGCTTAGATCCTGCCGTGGGCTGACGGCAAGGTCGATGGCGCGGGCGGCCCACTCGGAGATTGGTAGGGAGCATGTCTCGAGGAGGGACTTCTTCAGGAGGTGGTATGTGAGGGGGCATGCGGCGGACACCCACGGGACGAGTTTCTTATAGATTTCCTCCGGCAGGGCGTTAAGGACTGTGTCAGCCTGCAGCACCTCGTCGTTTAGGTCCGCCATCCTGAACTGGCTCTCGACCCTATACAGCCACGACATTGGGTTCCCCTGCGTGAACAGCGGCAGCTTTATGGACATGGCGGCCCGTGATTGTGCTGCCTGGCTGGGGAGCATGTGGGGCGCGGGCATGGGTGTGGAGGAGCGTGAAAGCCTCGGCGCGGGGGCAGGCGTGGGTGAGATGGGAGGAAGGTAGACATCCGAATCCGTGAGGTTAGCGGTTAACTGCACGAGGGAGGGGATGTCTGCGTCCATGCTTGCTGTTTGCCTTCTTAACTGGAGTGGGGTGCTCTCGTCAAAACGCACTCGGAAGCGCGCCGTGTGAGTCTGTTAATGACGCTGGTGATTTTGCCGACAAGAGTCAGCGCTCCCAAATGCTGGTTATAGCACTGTCGTTAGTCCGCTAAGGGCGTGAGTAAGTTCCTGGAGCCAAGACTGAGTCGCCGTATGGGCCCGCTAATGGCTCCGGGACTACTCCAGGGGTCACCACTGTAAGAGGTGCAAAAAAACGAGCAGGTAAAAGAGAACTGCTGCTTTATTCAAGATCCAGGCAGTTTATATAGTGGCAGACTGGCGCCGTGCCGCAAAAGACAATGAGATCGTGAGTGACCTGAGGTACATAATAATTAACAATAAAATACAGCGAGCGAGTACACTTTACAATGTAAAAAATAGACAGAACTCAAAATGGATATAATCTTGATGCCTGTGAACGAAGAAATACAAGATACACAATTGACAACAGGTCAGCAAATATATACACAGTTTAAATGATTGCATTCGTGTGACCTGGCACGTTAGGCGTGACCAATTGTATAGGTGAAGAAAATGGGACGTCACCATGGAAAACTTGCTCAGCGGAGACTTTACGAATGACGCGTTCAGTGGAGACTTCATAGACGGCTCTGTAGGTGACTTTACAATGTTGCCGACACGTCACTCAGGGGATGACGTCACTATGGCTAACGCCCAATATTAGTTGCAGTACAATAAAAAAACAATATTCCACCAGCCCCCCTAAACCGGTTTGTTCACTTCAAATCTGACACTAAAATTTAAAAAAAAAATGCGAAATCCTTCCATCAAAGAAAGAGAGAGAGAGAGAGAAAAAAAACACAGAAATAATGCACTCGAGCATTTTTGTGTGTTTTACCACACACAAGCGGTCAAGATACCACAATTAAACACACTGCACACGCTATCCTCATCCCCACACATTCCCCAATATGAACCAAAGTCCAGAAATATCTATAAACACCAAAACCTTGCGCCCCATGATGCATCATTAAACACACACAGACACCCGTGCTCGAGAAAGACTAAGCAGAGTGCCTTTCACAACACCTCCCTAAACCAAATTGCTGAACCATCAAATCCCTATTCCGAGATGCCAATACTATCCACCACTATTGATGATATGTCTCTTCGGAAGCGTAACCTATCACCTATCTATTTAACTACTTGACTATCTATTCCTGTCTATTACCACTGCCTCCAACTGTTACACCCTTAAAAAAGGCCAAATAGGGTCATAATCTCTTTCTACATCTGTTTTAAGAACAGTGTCATATCATCTTACATCTCTAAGATTCTCCGGTAGCAATGGCCAGCATTGAGTCAGCACATTCTTTCTCCCTCGTCGACTCCTCTCACTGTATCTATCCTCAAACAAAGGCCTACTGGAATGAAATGCCAAGGCCCAAAGCTAGACTTTATTTGCAAATTTAACGAAAGTATTTCAGCAAAAACCAGTCATGAAATGGAGTGTCTCACATCCCATAAAAATGCAAGTCATAACTAGAGGGAACTCAGACTCAATCAATTGAATTAATGCTTCTAGACCAACCAATACTAGTGACTAAAACCCTGGTCACCAAACAAAGTAAAAATGTCATAATTATTCTAGACCAAAATAAATGTTATATAGTATGTTAAAAGAACACCGCTTCCAAAAATATCCTTCCTCACAGGACTTAACCAGAATTCTTGTTAAAGAAGCATAGCATATATTAAAACCTGAAATGGTGTATAAAAAATAGACACTTAAAACGGACAAATGCATAATGGAGAGCAAAATGGAAAACTGCATAATGGAAAACAGAGGGGTTTCACTCCACATAATGTCTGAAAAAGATATGTGTTAATGAATTATCTTACTCACATTCTATGGCCCATGGAAACCGTTCCTCACAGTGGCTGTTCTTATTTATTAACACAGCTTAAGGAGCAAATCACACCAGTTGCAAATCCAAGTGAATACCCAATGTATGGTTCCTCTTATAATTTACACATTAAAGAGTGCATGCATACACACACACTCACTTAATAATCCCTTCCTTGAGGTGTGACTACACTGTCAGGTTCAATGTTTGAAGGATTCCACCTTCAGAATCCACAGATATCACAAAGCTTCCATCAATCTGTCACGTTGTCCCCATGCATCTTTGCCATGATTGGAAGGCACAACCGAATGCGTCAGATACCCGCTGTATCTAACTGCGGAAAATACTGTCAGCATAAAGTCCACCTGCACCGGACACACCTTTTTCACAGGCCAGCAGTAAGTTTGCTTAAGTCTTGATATATATATATATATATATATATATATATATATATATATATATATATATATATATATATATATATATATATATATATTCTGTATGTAAATCATTATTTATATTGTATAACTTACCTTAACTATCATGGCCAGCACTGTAATTATATGTTAAAGTACAGTTTGTATCCATAAGTTAATAAAACAGTAGTGGATATGATAGTGGTAGTTAATTATTTATATATATTTTAATAGAATTTCAATTACACTAATAAAATTGTAAATATTTTGTATATTATTTATATATTTTATCATTGCAGGTGGTGATAACAACTTAGTACTACTACATTTACACTTTGCGTAATATAAGTAAATTTAATGAAAGATAGTACAAGAACAGTTTACAAACACACACACACACACACACACACATATATATATATATATATATATATATATATATATATATATATATATATATATATATATATATATATATATATACACCTCATATATTTTTGTTGCATTTCATTGTCTCTACTAGTACTTTTTTCACTCTGTACCTCATGTAATATCTGTAAAAAAAAAATTTAAAACCACGTACGGTTCTTGTATTAGTAATGGTTGTGTACACTTAATAATATATCTTAAACTACGACCTGGTTCAAAATCCAGGTGTACATGCATCGTGTGTGACTTACATCCAGTGGCGTAGCTGGCATCCCATCAGTGGGGGGCCAGGATATTTTTGGGGGTGCCAAAGAAAATTACACAAAACTAATGTGCCAATACTGTAATTAGTAAAATATACTATTCTCGAATGTATATACCCATGTGAATGAAGGAAAATAAAAGTATCAGTGGTTATTAAACCTGTACTTAAAATTATAGAGCTCAATTTTCAATTAATTTTCAGCTCTTACTTTATGCAAATGTATCAAAAACTGTAATGTAAATTCATCACAGCCTTACATTCAACACTAGCCTAATTTCTATTATCAAATTTTAATTTTCAACTATAGTTTAGCTACAAAGGGAATTTCAACTAGGGGGCCAGTGGGGGGATCAAGCATCTGACTTGGGGGCCCCGGGCGACCCCTGATCTCCCACAGTGTCGCCACTGCTTATATCTTTTGGTCCTCGTAGATTTTTGTTCCTAGTCATGATTTTATATTCTTGCGTTATCTTCTGTTTACCTGGGTAAAATTATTTGCCTTACTCCCTTTATTTTTCATTTAGCTAACCTTTTTTTTATACATAGTACAGTATGTGCTTATTTGCTTGACCTATTCCTTTTTAACACACACAAGCATAAACACACACACATTACTAGTTCCATGTATAAGGAAATCCAAAAAGAGTAGCAACCATCCTTTTCCATTTCCATAGCGAATTTAATTCATGGTACCAGTTAATTTAAACTGTCACAGAACTATTGACATTTTTGTTGCCAGGCCAATTACATATTATATCGTCAGCATACCTGAACCGTACTACGTTGCGTGGAATGATTTTGTTTCATATTTTGCTTTCGAAATATTAAATATTCAAATTACTTAACTCAGGAGATGAAGGGTAGCCCTTTGCCAAAATTTTGAGAGTAAAATTTCCCCTTGAATTCAAATGTAATTTTTTACGCATAATCTAATCAATGCTATTAAAGTGTTCTTGGAAAATTGTATATCCAGCTATCTATTCTCTAATGTATCCGATATATTTAATATTTCGAAAGCAGAATGTGTAACAAAATCATTCCACGCAACGTAGTACAGGTATGGTTCAGGGATGTTGACGATATAATAAGTAACTGGCCAGGTAACGAAAACGCCAATAATTTATTTGACAAGTTAAATGAATTAATATTAGGAATTAATTCACTATGGAAATGAAAAAGGATGGTTGCTTACTCTTTTTGGATTACCTTATACATATAACTAGTAACGGGTTTAAATACAGTGTTTACAGAAAACCAACCAATATCTCTGTGTTAATTTTTACTTTGGTCAGGCAATAAAGTTGAGAAATTAGTTTTCACACTCATGTTTTTAAGGACATTACTTACATGTAGTCCTGAATAAACTGAGGATGAAATAGATAAGATTAGGAATACAGGCAAGAAACTGAAATAGACTGACTGTATTAGTGCACTACAAGTGGCAAAAAAAAGTGTATCAAAACAAAAAAGACCCTTACAAAGCAAAAAAATCTGCTTTCACTTCAATATTATGAAAGATATCCCCCATCTTCTTAACAAATTTGGAGTTAATGAAGCGTTTAAGAACAATGAAACATAAAAAAATTGCCCGACAATACCGATGGGAGTGTATAAAAAAAAATTCCATGTAAGCCATGTAATTGTAAAGACTGGTGATTGAGCGACATACTGGCTGGGTGTTTACTGGTTTATTGGTAGTTCCTTACTGAGATAAATGTACAGAAACTTCGAAGATGTTATTGACGCGTGCGAGCGGTAAAGTAGCATCTACATACAGACAGGTAAAAATAGAGGTACAGATTCGGGCATCTGTGTTTGTCAGCAGACAAACAGATGGCGATTTTGAGAGACACGATTAACACACAGTGATGAAACATATATCAATGGAAAGGCCAGGAAATTCTACATATGGCCAATTGCATGAGATTCAAGACAGATTAATGAATACAATGCAGTAGCATAATATATGTGAAATGGCGAGACGTTTGGCGTCTTCACAAACAGAAACATACATACAGTTTGATAAAGAAGATTCGGTGGAACATTATGAGTACATGATTAGAATGCTTGCATGGCAATGCAAATAGTGGTGATTGTACATAAATCAAGACAACAATGGTTAGGGAGAAACAGACGGAAATATTGTATGGTTGAAATGGCGTTCCATCAGAAAAAGAAAACAAGATGCTCTTGTTTTGTCTTGTCCGCTCCGATGGATGACGATTGACGAACACATGAACACACACATGTTTGGAAGAGATGGCATCAGGCTCTTACAAATACTCTCCCCCAAGACGTGGGTAACCTCTGATTAATTACCCTGGCTGTGGAGATGACTGCTCAGGTGGAGGGTGCAGTGCCACAGTGTTTGAAGAAGGCGGCATCATGCGACGGGCTCTTACAATACTCCCCCCCAAAAGAGAGGCATTGATGCGGAAATTGTCTTGCCGACAATTGTAGTTGGCTTGAAGGGCTTGGGCTAGGGGCGGGTAGGAAGCTGAAGGGTGGCGCCGGTCAGCAGGAGCTCGAGGAGGACGGGAGCGGGTTGAAGGGTGACGTCGGATGATCCTTCGGTGGCCAGTTCGAGGGCTGAAGGATGACGGCGGCTGATCCTTGGCAGCCAGCTCGAGAGGGGCGGCAGCAGGCTGAAGGATGACGTTGGCTGGTCCTTCATTGGTCAGCTCGTCCAGTACGAGTGTGGGGGTGGCTTCAGGTTTCCTGGAGGAGGCATCCAGGACTCCGGTGGTGGGGTGGGTCACCTCAGAGGGTCGGACTTCTACTGAGAACTCAGGAACGGCGGGAAGCAGCGAGGTGGCGAAGGGTCTGTCGGTGCGTGGGTCGCCATCTTGGGTTGGCCGGGTCCTTCGGGTCACTCCGGCATCACCAGTTTAAAGACTGGTGATTGAGCGACATACTGGCTGGGTGTTTACTGGTTTATTGGTAGTTCCTTACTGAGGTAAATGTACAGAATCTTCGAAGATGTTATTGACGCGTGCAAGCGGTAAAGTAGCGTCTACACACAGACAGGTAAAAACAGAGGTACAGATTCGGGCATCTGTGTTTGTTGGCAGACAAACAGATGGCGATTTTGAGAGACACGATTAACATACAGTGATGAAACATATATCAATGGAAAGGCCAGGAAATTCTACATATGGCCAATTGCATGAGATTCAAGACAGATTAATGAATACAATGCAGTAGCATAATATATGTGAAATGGCGAGACATTTGGCGTCTTCACAAACAGAAACGTACATACAGTTTGATAAAGAAGATTCGGTGGAACATTATGAGTACATGATTAGAATGCTTGCATGGCAATGCAAGTAGTGGTGATTGTACATAAATCAAGACAACAATGGTTAGGGAGAGACAGACGGAAATATTGTATGGTTGAAATCGCATTCCGTCAGAAAAAGAAAACAAGATGCTCTTGTTTTGTCTTGTCCGCTCCGATGGATGACGATTGACAAACACGAACACACACGTGTTTGGAAGAGACGGGTCAGGCTCTTACATAATAACTTTTATATTCGTCAAACTGGAGAAACATTGGAAAGGAGCATAGAACTGCATAAAAATGTGTTAGATATATACAGGTGATCATGGAATTTTTGTGTATGTTAGTGAAAACAATCATGCAATCTAATAATGCATTAGAAAGAAACATCATTGAGTCTGTTGTCTGAAAAGGTAGCTTTTATCCTAATATAAATGTAAGTCAAAGCATGTACAAAATTGATCCATTCATTTGAAAAGAAATTTGTGGAAAGCTTAAATTTTAAGGAAGGTAGTAGATATGTTGTAAAGTCCCCGCTCAACAGGTTTTCTGCAGTGAACTACCCATTTTCTACGGTGACTCTCCTACAAGCCTGTTACTGATTCATTTATGCCTGTTTACTTTTTATGTGTGTCAGAGTATTATTATGTCAATTCTTGTAATCTGATCTTTTATGTTATTTGTGTTTGCCTGTCTGAATTCACAATGAGAGCAACTGACCTCGGGTCACCTGTATCCTATTGTATTCCTTTGTATGACGTCCACACACCGCTTTATAAGCGGCCTGCTTTCCTAATAAACCAGCAGTACATGTCCATTGGCTCATTATTTTGCACCTCTTATAATGTAAGGAAAAAGGATTATCAGATTTGTAAACCCAGTACCTGACCCAATGCACAAATAAAGCGGTGTGCGGATGTCGGCGTATACGCAGACATCAGTACAAAAATTTACAAGTGACCCGAGGTCAAACTATTTCTCTACACAAAACAAGACAGGTACATATAGACAACATGATGATTAAAACAGCTGATTGGACACAAAAAATACTCTGACACATATACTATGTATAAGGGCAAGTAAACAGGTAATAAATGTACAAATCACAATAATGATAATAAGGTTATGTACTGCAACCTTGGGTCAGCTGTGAAGGCACCGTAGAAAATGGGAAGTTCATAATAGAGAACCTGTTGAGCGGGGACTTAACAATACTCCCCCCCAAGACGTAGGTAACGTCTGATCAAAGCAGGTATCTGCTGGGGCAGCGGAGAGGGCTGCGCCTTCTCGATGTCAGCTAGGGGGTGCATTCGACTACTCCGGTGCCCTGCGGATGGGAGTGTTGGGTTGCTCTCCTGCCCAGACCCGGGGCCTTCCAGGGGCACCCACAAGGTTTTCTTACGGGTGGGGCGGGCTGAGGGGGCGCCACCTCCTGCGGGGGGCTTTGGGAAGTGCCCCCGACGTCTTCTTCCAGGAATGCGGGCTTGAGGCGGTCTACCAACACCCAATCGTCCTTCCCACGGACGGCCACCCAGAATGCCTTCTTGTTTCTCTCCAATACGAGGAAAGGCCCCCTGTAGGGCCTGGTTAAGGGTGGGCGTACAGCATCGTTCCTGACGAAGACATGGGTGGTGGAGGATAGACCGGGAGACATGAAGGGGGACGTTCTATCAATATATGTCTGCCAGCAGGGGGCAAACTTCCCAACCCTGTTGCAGAGCCTCTGCATTGTTAGGTCATCCCGTTCCTCCGTGATGAGTTCGCCCGGGACTATGAGGGACTCCCCGTAAACCTTTTCTGCTGCGGACAGGTTGCCGTTGGCTCTGGGGGCAGTCCTCAGCCCGAGGAGGACCCAGGGCAGCTGGTACTTCCAGTTGTCGGCGGTGCAACGAGCCATGAGGGACGCCTTCAGGGACCTGTGGAACCTCTCCACCATTCCATTGGCTGCAGGGTTGTAGGCAGTGGTGCTGTGGTGAGTGGTCCCCAGCAGGCATGCCAGGGTGATCCACTGCTCGGACAGGAAGGCTGGGCCCCTGTTCGTAGTTATATGGTCCGGGACACCGAACCGCTGATCCAGCTGGAGAGGAGGGCCTCAGCGCATGCACTGGAGGTGGCTTCTTCCATGGGCATCGCTTCGGGCCACCCGGTGGAGCAGTCAACGACTGTCAGAAGGTATCTGGCTCCTCCTGATGAGGGAAGAGGACCCACTACGTCAACGTGGATGTGCCCGCAACGTCTCCCTGGCTGGGGAAAGTCGCCCACCCCGATTCGGTGTGCCGCCCTACTTTGCTGGCCTGGCACTGTATGCACTGCCTTGCCCGGGCCATTGCATCCTTCCGCATGCCGTGCCAGACGAACTTCTCCACCAGCAGCCTGGCCGTCGTCCTGCCGGAGGGGTGGGACAGTCCATGGATGACATTGAAGACCAGCCGACAATGGGAGGCGGGCACCAGTGGGCGGGGGTGGCCAGTGCTTACGTCGCTCAGCAGTGTTGGCCCCCACGGGCGAGGGGCACGTCCTTCCACTTCAGCGACGTGATGGTGGTGTGGTAAGCTGGAATCTCTGGGTCAGCGGCTTGTTCCCAGGCGAGGTCCTCGTAGTCGATCCTGAGCTGCACTGCATCAATTTCGATCCTCGAGAGGGCGTCAGCTACTGGGTTCTTCCTGCAGGGGAGGTACTTGATGGTGCAGGTGAACTCCGTGATGGCCACGAGGTGCCGCTGCTGCCTGGAGGACCATGCATCCCCCAGCTTTGTGAAGGCATGAACCAGCGGCTGGTGGTCCATCCAAACTGTGAAGGGCGTACCTCCAGGAGGAATTTGAAGTGGCATACTGCCTGGTACACAGCAAAGAGTTCCCTGTCGAAGGTGCTGTAGTGGGACTCGGTGGGGCTGAGCTTCCTGTTGAAGAAGGCGATGGGCTGAGGGGCTCCATTGACGACCTGTTCCAGGATGGCCCCACAGGCGACATTACTGGCGTCCGTTGTTAGCTGGAGGGGGGCGCTGGGGTCCTGGTGGGCCAAAGCTGTTGCCTTGGTGAGGGTGGCCTTCATCAGGGAGAAGGGCCATTACTGGTTGGGGCACCACACTAAGGTCTTCGGATGGCCCTTGAGGATCTCCGTCAGGGGGGGCCATGGTGTGCGCGACCCCGGGGATGAACCTCCTGTAGTAGTTGACCATCCCGAGGAATTCTTGTACAGCTTTGATGGAGGTAGGGGTGGGGAACCTGAAAACAGCCTCAACTTTCGATGCAACTGGACGGACGTCTCCCAGGGATATCTCGTGGCCCAGGAATTCAACCCTATCGATGCCGAAGGTACACTTGTCGAACCTGACGATGAGGCCATTCTCCTGCAGGCGCTGGAGGACCTTTCGGATGTGCTGAAGGTGTCCTTGTGGGACCTGGAAAAAATTAGGATATCATCGACGTAGCAGACGCAGAAGTCCAGGTCCCCCAGGATGCTGTCCATCAGTCTCTGAAAGGTCGCCCTCAGGCAGAAGGTGGAGAAGGCGAAGACGTAGGACCCGAAGGGCGTGATGATGGTAGTTTTGGCCCCGTGGAAGGAGGACGTCAGGTCTTGCATGTTTAGTAGGGGGTAGCAGCTGGGTCCTGTAGCGAGGTTGAGCCGCCTGTAGTCGCTGCAAGGTCTCCAGGAGCTGTCCGTTTTCTGCATCATGTGAAGGGGGAGGCCCATGGGCTGGGGGCCTACCTGCATATGCCCATACGCTCCATCTCTGCAAAGGCATTCTTGGCCTCCTGAAGGCGCTGTGGGAGAAGCCTCCGGAACTTTGCGTGCTTCGGGGGGCCCCTTGTCTTGATGTGATGATATATCCCGTGTTTGGTGGGGCCCTGGGCACCTGACGAAGCTCGGGTTTGAATACCTCAGGGAATTCCTTCATGAGGGAGGTGTACTGGTGGGGAGTGATGGAGCAGACTGTGGGCACCCTGGGTCCTGGCGACAGGGGCAGGGACTGGCAAGACTCGGTGTCCAGCAGGCGTTTACGGCCAACATCAACTGCCCAGGATGGAGACCGACAGGAACCTGGTGCCATAGGAGAGAATGGGGGACCCGTTGTCGGCCGTCAGGGAGGCAGCCAGGTCCGGTGGGCATCTACAGTCCTCTCTGGAAGGCAGGAACACTGACCGCATTGCCCCAGTATCGATCAGCATCATCCTGCCGGAGATAGTGTCACTGACGTAGAAGCCTACTGGTGCAGGGCTCCTGGGTGCTTTGGGTGCTGCTGCCATGGCGGCCTGTGAGGTAGGCCACCGCCTCCCCCATTTTTTGGATGGACGAAAAGGCAGGGGGCTTCGCAATTCTGGGCATCTTTACCAAACCTCCGGTGGTAGTGGCAAAGCCCCGGCCTTTCCTTCTTCTGGTGGTGGGGTGGCCGCCTCCTGGCGACGACAATGATGCACTCTGTGGCGGGGTCCTCTGGCTGGAGGCAGTTGATGGGGTGTGTGGGCATGGATGCCTGCTTCGCCGCCCTCATGGAGTCAGTCACCTGCTGCGCCGTTCTTGTCAGGTCCTCGACCGGCAGGGTGTAGGGCTCCGTAATCTGCCCACGGACCTCTGGGAGTAGCTGCAGCAGGAGGATCTCCCTCGACAGGCTAATCTCTTTGTGCATGCTGCTGCTGTCCGTCTTGGGGAGGAGGAGGAGGTCCTGGAGGGCATGGCACGTCTCCAGGAGGGTCGTGAGCTGCTGGGGGTTGATGGCGAGGTTGGGGGTGTGGGCAGCCCTCTCGGAGACCGGCAGGGAGCAGGTCTCGACGAGAGTGGCCTTTAATTCTTGGAAGGTGGTATGGCTCGTGGTTGATGTCACCCACGGGGCAACCTTTCTGTATATCTCCTCCAGTAGGGTGTTGATAGCAATGTCCACCTTCAACACCTCGTCGGTCAGGCCTGCCACCCTGAATTGCCCCTTGATCCTGTAGAGCCAAGACGCCGGGTTCTGATGGGTGAACGGCAGCAGCTTTATGCTGAGGGCAGCCCTCGGTTGGTCCGGCAGGAGGGTCATCGCGCGGGGAGCTGGTACTGGCATGGAGGAGCGAGCGGGTTTCAGCGTGGAGGAGGGCTCGAGAGGGGGTTGCGCGAGGGAGAAGTTTGCGGTTATTTGTATGTGGGAGGGAATGTCTGCATCCATGCTCATTCCACATTCTCACTTGGAGTGTGAGGGGACACTCGCATTAATACACGCTTGGGAGCATGCCGTGTGGGTCCGCTAATGACGACGGTGATTTGCCGACGAGGGTCGGTAACACCTGAACGCTTTGTTAGAGCGTCGTAGTTAGTCCGTTAGGGGCGTGGGTTGGTTTATCGGGCCAAGACTAAGTCGCCGTTTGGGTCGGTTAATGGCTCCGGGAACCACTCTGGGGGTCACCGCTGTGAGAGGTGCTAAAGAAAGAGCAGGAAGACAACTACTGCTAGTTTATTGATGACACAACCCGCTTATAAAGTGGCATGCGGACGTCAGCGTATATGCAGACGTCAGTAGAAAATTTACAAGTGACCCAAGGCCAGACTATTTCTCTACACAAAACAGGACAGGTACATATAGACAACGTGATGATTAACGACACCTAATTAGACACAAAAAATACTCTGACACATATACTATGTATAAGGGCAAAAGAACAGGTAATAAATATACAAATCACAATAATGATAATAAGGTTGTGTACTGCGACCTCGGGTCAGCTGTGAAGGCACCGTAGAAAATGGAAGGTTCATCATAGAGAACCTGTTGAGCAGGGACTTTACAAGTGTACAGCTCAACCTTCTGTCACCTGTCAGGTGTGGACTCTTGGTTTTCAACTTTCTGTCTGTTCGTTTGTACTGTCCCTGTAGTATGTATATTGTGAATTTCTTCTAATAAACACCAGTCTTTCTTTGATGGCATGTGTTACAGAGAGAGAGAGAGAGAGAGAGAGAGAGAGAGAGAGAGAGAGAGAGAGAGAGAGAATATTATAGAAATGCAGAGAGACTCTAGTAGAAAATAGTAGTTAGACTATCATAAAGAGTGAGACATGTGGTCTTACGGTTATGAATCAGACCCATCAAGAGAAAGGAAGTGGGCAATGCTATTCAAGTGCTAAGACAACAAAATTTTATGACTGTTCCAATTTCAGTGCCCATAGGCAAGGGTGAAAGATTATGATAAACTTGTGATAAACACTTTGCAAACTGCCTATCATGAACTCACCATCAAGAGAAAGGAAATGTTGAAGTAAGGATTGGTGATGGTGAAATGGTGAATGGAGGGACTGGTGACAAAGTTGGTTGAGAATTAAATGACACATCCAGTGAACAATGACATGTCAACATGCCTCATGAACTGTGATGTCACATACCAAACAATATAAAGGGAGAAACTAAGAGAAGAAGGACAGAGAGAACAGTAGAGTACAGTAAGGCGGTAACCGAGCCATGTCGGGGGACTCTTATATGCGATACGTGGGCAGGTATGGTTGTGGCAAACGCTTCGGATCAGTGTCAAGGTATGGTATCAAAGCACGTAAATATTCAGCTCATTCGTAGCTACCCAGGAGGTGTAGGTGGTTCAGCGTATCTGTCTACATGAACAGTTTCCGAGCACAGCTTCAGTACCATGCTTCGAAACCATATATGGCCAAGTATCGTGTACAAGAGCCCTTAGTGTAACCCATATCCCAGTGTTGACTGGACTTAAAAATTTTCTCAATTCTCTCGCACTTAGTTTTTACAAGTCCAAGTTTAGATTTAACTTATTCAGTTTTGAATCCAGTCAACTCCTATCGAAGCAGCTAAAAGGTAAATGGTAAAACCTTATACTCCAAAGGGATAATAAAGAAAAAACCACAATTAAACTCGTTTTAAATGACTGAAGCATGTTCCTCAGAGGAATGAACCCACAATGCTCTTAGTTCTGTAAGAGACCGTGATGCTGTCTCTTTTGAGCGCATGTGTGTGTCGCGGTCTCTTTCGAGTGCACGTGTGTGTGCATCATCCATCGGGGGAACAAGACAAAAACAAGAGCATCCCGTTTTCTCTCTCTCAAGGAACACAACTTCTACCATACGATATTTCCGTCTGTTTCTCCCTAACCATTGTTGTCTCAATTTATGTACAATCACCACTACTTGCAAGGCCATGCAAACATTCTAATCATGTACTCATAATGTTCCACCGAATCTTCTGTATCAAACTGTATGTATGTTTCTGTTTGTGAAGACACTGTAAAGTCCCCGCTGAGCATGTTTTCTATGGTGAACCACCCGTTTTCAATGATATCGCTCCTACAAGGTTGGGTCAAGCGAAATTAGCCATATTTTTCCTATGTAAATATGTATCTATTACTAATTCATTTGTATCTGTTTTTAAGAGTTGCAAAAAAACGAGCAGGTAAAAGAGTACTGCTAATTTATTCATGAGCCAGGTAGTTTATATAGCGGCAGACTGACGTTGCGCCGCAGAATACAATGGGAGCAAAGGTGACCTGAGGTCGATAATAATTAACAATAAATACAACGAACGAGTACACTTTACAATGTAAAAATAGACAGAATTGAAATTGAATACAATCTTGATGCCTGCGAAAGAAGAAATACATGGTACACAAATCGAGGACAGGTAAACAATTATATACATAGTTTAAATGACTGGATTTACGTGACCTGGCACGTCAGGTGTGACAAATTGTAGAGGTGAAGAAAATGGGATATCACCACAGAAAACTTGCTCAGCAGAGACTTTACAAATAACATGTTCAGCAGACTTTACAAATGAATTTACAAATACTCCCCCACCCCAAACGTGGGTAACGTCTGATTAGTCTGCGTGTCTGCTGGGGTGCTGAAGGGTGCCACGGCTGCGTGAGGACATGGGGGCGACACTCTGTGTGTGGGG
The DNA here is from genome assembly GCF_040412425.1 of Macrobrachium rosenbergii. Lineage (NCBI taxonomy): Eukaryota > Metazoa > Arthropoda > Malacostraca > Decapoda > Palaemonidae > Macrobrachium > Macrobrachium rosenbergii. Next base: position 35,836,537 of record NC_089747.1, read on the forward strand.
GTGGCTGACTGCGGGTGTGGGCGGGCTTTTCCGGGGATGGCCGCGTGCCCGCTTCTTACGAGGGCCCGGCTGTGGCGATGGCTGCCCAGGTGGAGGGTGCGATGCGGTGACGTCTGTGTCCTCCTCCAGGAGGCGAGCTTGACTCGGTCTACTGACACCCAATTGTTCTTCCCGTGAAGTGAGAGCAGGAACACCTTGTTGCTCCGCTCCAGCACGCGGAAGGGCCCCCTGTAGGGCCTGGTCAGTGGCGGGCAGACTGCGTCATCCCTGACGAAGACGTGGGTGGTGGAGGACAGCCCAGGCAGCGTGAAAGTGGCCGATCTATCGGTATATGTCTGCTTGCAGGGGGAGAACTTGCCGACTATGTCGCGAAGCCTCTGGACCGATGGGTTGTGGTGATCCTCTGTCACTAGCTCGCCCGGGACCACGAGGGGCTCGCCGTAGGTTTTCTCAGTTGCAGACGGGACGCCATCGGCCCTGGGGGCGGTTCTCAACCCGAGGAGGACCCACGGCAGCTGGTACTTCCAGTCCTCGGCGGTGTAGCGGGCCATAAGGGACGCCTTCAGGGACCTGTGAAACCGCTCGACCAAGCCATTGGCAGCTGGGTTGTAGGCCGTGGTGGTGTGATGAGCTGTCCCCAGCAGCCGAGCCAGGGCGGACCACAATTCAGACAGGAAGGCGGGGCCCCTGTCGGTTGTGATGTGGTCTGGGACGCCGAAGTGGCTGATCCAACTGGAGAGCAGGGCCTTGGCACATGCGCTGGCGGTGGCTTCTTGCATTGGCGTGGCTTCGGGCCACCTCGTTGAGCAGTCTACCACCGTCAGGAGGTATCTGGACCCGCCTGACGGGGGAAGGGGCCCAACGACGTCAATGTGAACATGGCCAAAACACCGCCCTGGCTGCGGGAACTCGCCTACCCCGGACTCAGTGCGACGCCCCACCTTGCTGGTTTGGCACTGCAGGCACTGCCTCGCCCAGGTCCTCGCGTCCTTCTGCACTCCGTGCCAGACAAACTTCTCTGACAGTAAGTAGCTTGGCCATCATCCTGCCGGAGGGGTGTGACAGGCCGTGGATGACATCGAATACCTGGCCAGTACTGACGTCGCAGCGGAGATTTGGGTCCCCAGGGCGAGGGGCATGTCCCTCCACTTCAGGGACGTGATGGTGGTGCGGTAGGCTGGGGTTTCTGGGTCAGCGGTCTGCTCCCTGGCGAGGTCTTCGTAGTTGATCCCGAGCTGCACCGCGTTAAGCTCGACTCTGGAGAGGGCGTCCGCCACAGGGTTCTTCCTGCCGGGGAGGTACCTGACGGAGCAGGTGAACTCTGTGATGGCCGAGAGATGTCGCTGCTGCCTGGAAGACCATGCGTCCCCCTGCTTGGTGAAGACGTGGACCAGCGGCTGGTGGTCCATGTAGATTGTGAAGGGCGTGCCCTCCAGGAGGAACTTGAAGTGCCGGACTGCACGGTACACTGTGCAGAGTTCCCTGTCAAAGGTGCTGTAGCAGGCCTCTGCGGGGTTGAACTTTTTGCTGAAGAAGGCGATGGGCTGTGGGGCGCCGTTGATGACCTGCTCCAGGACAGCACCACAGGCGACGCTGCTGGCGTCCGTCGTCAGCTGGAGGGGGGCGTTGGGATCCTGGTGGGCCAAGGCGGTTGCCTCGGCGAGGGTGGCCTTCGTCAGGGAGATGGCCTGCTGCTGGCTGGGTCCCCATGATAAGGACTTTGGTCGGCCTTTCAGGGTCTCCGCCAGGGGGGCTGTGGTGTGTGCAATCCTGGGGATGAACCTCCTGTAGTACAGTAGTTCACCATTCCGAGGAACTCCTGGACAGCCTTGATGGAGGTGGGGATGGGGAACCTGGTGACGGCTGCGATTTTGGATGTGAGCGGGCGGACACCATCCAGGGATACCTCGTGGCCCAGGAAGTCAGCTTTCTGGACGCCGAAGGTGCACTTGTCGAAGCGTACAACAAGGCCGTTCTCCTGGAGGCGCTGCAGGACTGCCCGGATGTGTTTCTGGTGCTCCTTGTGGGACCTGGAAAATATAAGGATATCATCCACGTAGCAGACGCAGAACTTCAGGTCCCCCAGGATGCTGTCCATGAGCTGCTGGAAAGTCGCCCTGGCGTTCCTCAGGCCGAAGATTCAGAAGGCAAACACGTAGGACCTGAAAGGCGTGATGATGGCGGTCTTTGGTATGTCCTCTGGCGCAACTGGTACCTGAAAATAGGATTTCAAGAGATCCAGTTTAGTGAATATTTTGGCCCCGTGAAAGGAGGCCGTGAGGTCCTGCATGTTCGGCAGGGGGTAATGGTCAGGTTCCGTTGTGAGGTTAATCCGCCTGTAGTCGCCGCAGGGTCTCCAGGAGCCATCCAGTTTCTGCACCATGTGGAGGGGGAGGCCCACGGCTGGAGGCTTTCTTGCAGATCCCCATCCACTCCATTTCAGCAAACGCGTTCTTGGCCTCCTGAAGGCGCCGAGAGGGAAGCCTCCGGAATCTCGCGTGTGCAGGGGGCCCTTTGTTTTTATGTGATGGTAGATGCCATGTTTGGCTGGGGCCCCGGGTACTTGATGGAGCTCAGGCCTGAACACGTCAGGGAACTCCTTCAGCAGCTGTGAGTACTGGTGGGGGCCAGCGGAGTAGATGGTGGGCACCTTGGGTTCCATTGCTAACAGGAGGGACTGGCAGGAGTCGGTGTCGAGGAGGCGCTTTCGACCAACATCGTCTGCCAGCCTGAAGTGGGCAAGGAAATCCGCACCCAGGAGCGTGGTCCTTATGTCTGCGACAATGAAGTCCCAGGAATATCTCCGGCCAAGGATGGAGATCGACAGGGGCCTGGTACCGTAGGAGTGGATGGGGGACCCGTTGGTGGCCGTCAGGGAGGCAGCTGGGTCCGGTTCTCACTTGCGGTCCTCTCTGGATAGTGGGAAGATTGATCTAACGGCCCCTGTGTCGACCAACATCATCCTGCCAGAGAAGGTGCCGCGGACGTAGAAGCCTACTGGCTCTGGGCCCCTGGGTTCTTCTGCTGCCATGGCGGCCTGTCCTGCTGGCCGCCGCCTCCCCCGTTTTTCGAACGGGTGAATGAACAGGGCAGCAGGCAGTTCCGGGCATCCCTGCTGAACCGCCTGTGGTAGTGGCAAAGACCAGGGGAATTCCACCTGCTGTGAGGCGCTGGGCGCCTCCTGGTGATGACGTTGACCTCCTGCTCTGCCCCCTCCTCCTGCTGGATGGTGCTGACGGGGAGTGCGGGCGCTGGTACCTGCTTCGTTGCCTTCACGGAGTCCGTCAGGTGCTGCGCCGTGCGGATCAGGACCTCGAGGGCCATGGCGTAGGGCTCAGGGATTTGCGTGCGGACCTCCGGGAGGAGCTGATGGAGGAGTAGCTCCCGCGACAGGCTTATTTCGTGTTGTTTTCCACTGCCGTCAGTGTCTGGGAGGGTGAGGAGGTCCTGTATCATGCCCCATGACTCCATGACACTCTGATCCTGCCATGGGCTGACAGCGAGGTCGAGGGAGTGGGTGGCCCGCTCGGCGACCGGCAGGGAGCATGCCTTGAGTAGGGATTTCTTCAGGAGGTGGAAGGTGAGGGGCGTGCGGCAGACACCCACGGGACGAGCTTCCTGTAGATCTCCTGCGGCAGGGCGTTGAGTACTGTGTCTGCCTGTAGCACCTCGTCGTTGAGTTCCACCAGCTTGAATTGGCTCTCGACCCTGTACAGCCATGCCGATGGATTCCCCTGCCTGAACAGCGGCAGTTTTATGGACAGGGCGGCCCTTGATTGTCCTGCCGGGCAGGGGAGAGTGCGGGGTGCAGGTAGGGGTGTGGAGGAGCATGAGAGCCTCAGCGCAGGGGCGGGTGCAGGTGATATGGGAGGGAGGTAGACATCCGAATCCACGAGGTTAGTGGTTAACTGAACGAGGGAGGGGATGTCCGCGTCCATGCTAGCTCTTTGCCCTCTTAATTTGGGGTGGGATACTCGCGTCAAAACGCACTTGGAAGCACGCCGTGTGAGTCCGCTAATGACGCTGGTGATTTTGCCGACAAGAGTCGGCACACCCAAACGCTGGTTACAGCGCCATAATTAGTCCATTAGGGGCATGAGTTAGTTCCTGGAGCCAAGACTGAGTCACCATATGGGTCCGCTAACGGCTCCGGGAACCACTCCAGGGTCACCACTTCAAGAGGTGCAAAAAAAACGAGCAGGTAAAAGAGTACTGCTAATTTACTCATGAGCCAGGCAGCTTATATAGCGGCAGACTGACGTCACGCCGCAAAATACAATGGGAGCAAAGGTGACCTGAGGTTGATAATAATTAACAATAAATACAACGAACGAGTACACTTTACAATGTAAAAATTGACAGTATTGAAATTTAATACAATCTTGATGCCTGCGAAAGAAAAAATACACGGTAGCCTACACAAATCGAGGACAGGTAAACAATTATATACATAGTTTAAATGATTGCATTTACGTGACCTGGCATGTCAGGTGTGACGAATTGTAGAGGCGAAGAAAATGGGATGTGACCATAGAAAACTTGCTCAGCAGAGACTTTACAAATAACATGTTCAGCAGAGACTTTACAAATGACTTTACATGTTTTCTTTGCACATGTGTTAGAATGTTGTTATGTCAATTTTTGTGAACTTTCTTTTTACATTACTTGTATTTATCCATTGTAATTATTACCAAGAGTAATTGGCCTCGGGTCACCTAAATTCTATTGTATTCCTCTGTGTGACGCCTGCATGCTGCTTTATAAGCAACCTGCGTTTTGAATAAACTAGCAGTACCTGTCCTCCTGCTCATTATTTTGCACCTCTTAAAACGCCAAACGTCTCGCCATTTCACATATATTATGCTACTGCATTGTATTCATTAATCTGTCTCGAATCTCATGCAATTGGCCATATGTGGAATTTCCTGGCCTTTCCGTTGATATATGTTTTATCATTGTACGTTTATTATGTCTCTCACAATTGCCATCTGTTTGTCTGCCGACAAACATAGATGTCTGAAACATTACCTGTTTTGCCCTGTCTGTGTGTAGAAACTATTTCGCGGCTCGCAACAGCCAATAACAACTTCGAAGATTCTGTACATTCAGTCAGTAAGGAGCCACCAATAAACCAGACAATACCCAGCCAGTATGTCACTCTATACCATCCTTGCAGTTCTACCCATAAAGCCCCCCATTCACGCAACGTAAAATAGCTACGGTTCAGTATAATTGGGCAGTTAATGTAGCGTGAGTGGGTATTTTTTTGGCTTGCGCAGTTGGACGGAACCATAACATAACAATATCCAACGTGTTTGATATTTTCGCGGCTTGTGGCTGTACCATAACGCAGACCATAACCGTGAGTGGGTGTTTTCATCACCTTTGCTCAGTTTTGACTAAAGGAACTCGAGGTCACGTGTTTAGCTGAAAAATATATTAGATCATTTCGTTGATTTGTTGTTTATTTACAGGTGCATATCTCAGAATATGGTGAATAAACTTAATAGAGAATTTTTGACTGAATTTATAGAACTGTATAGAAGTTTTCCGTGTTTGTGGAAAGTCAAAAGCCACGAATATTCAGATAGGAATAAAAAAAATGAGGCTTACGTGGAACTCGTGAAAAAATTCAGAGAGAAAATACCGAATGCAGATCGAGCTATGATAGTGCAAAAGATAAATGCTATGCGCAGTGCAGTGCGGAAAGAAAAAAAGAAAGTTGAGCAATCACAAAAATCTGGCTCAGGAGAAGATGAGATCTACAAACCAAGTTTGTGGTATTTTCATTCATTTGATTTCTTGATGGACCAAGATGTTCCTCGTGCTACTTGCAGCTCCTTGAATGAAACTACATTTGTTGAGGACAGCAATGAAACAGTAAGTAAAGTTAAGACTTTATTGGTCACATTATAATTGTATTGAGTCAAAACCTATTTTAATTTTTTCACATATCTGCGGAGTCACATAGGTTAGGCTAGATAGCGACACAGATCTCTGGTATGATGACTCCTAAAGCTTGGGGAGAGATCGAAGTGGAAAACTTTAAGTCTTCATATGATCTACCAGTTGCTAAAAACGAAGGTCGCTATAAGCCGCTCATGGGGTGAAATTGCTTTTCGCATGACGGTATCTTGTCTTTTAATTAATGGAGTCAATAGTGATAACAATTCTAAGTAGGTTTGCTCATCCATTCGCAAGAAATTGAAATAATCGATAGGCTCCAAGCGAAGTTCGTTTAACAATCCTTCATGCGATAAGCTATCCTCTTCAAAAGCCATGGCTTGCACCATCTTGATTTTTTTTCCTTTTCTTTGTAAATGTAAGTGCCAGCGCTACATTTACTAAATCGTCAGATGAAAAACAATCAGAGAGAGACATCTTTCCAGTTCAAAAGGTGAGAAAAAACTGAGCCAAAGAATGTAACGTGAGTGGCCTACCCACTCGGGCTTAGGTTTGCGCAGTTGACCATACCATAACCCTACCATTGCTAAAGACTGTTGCGTGAATGGGCGCCTTAACAGAGGGTAGAAAAGCTTGTGCCAGCTTAAGTGGGATTCAAGAAAGAAAAATTACTCAACGAACATTACGGTAAGAAAGAAAGAAACAACACAAGCACAGTGTTTTCCACGGAAGTATCCCCAACGTTTACTAACGCCCACTGTACAGCAAAACGCTTAAGCTACGCTCTACATAGAAAACGAGAGAGAAAGGGCCAGAAAAGTGCAGTGACACACACACACACACACACATAAAAGAAGAGACATTAAATTTCTACTAAAAGTACAAGAAGCCACAGTAAGGCTGCCTGTACACGGGACAATTTCACTGGAAAGTTGTTGGCCACCAAGTGGCCAACCACTTAGTGGCCGACTGATAATATCTACTTGTACCCGCAGACGAGACACTGCTTTCTGCCAGCGACAGATGAATTTCTCAACAGTGTCAACATGGGCACTGTTGATTTTGCATGTGTTTGCGCTTTGCTAATGAAGAGAAAGAAACAGCTAAAGATATAATAAAAGAAGGTGCTGGGTACACCCGCTAATTAGCCAAATACTGCTTCGGGGGAAAGTTTCATATATTAATTGAAGACCCTGAAAAATTTTACACCTACTTCAGGATGAGTGAAGAAACATTTAAATAATCTGATAACGATAATTAGACCTATAATATCTCATCAGGACACGAACATGAGAAAATGTGTGCCGATAGAAGAAAGACTTGCAGTAACTATAAGATCAGCAAAAACTCCACATGCGTATTGTGTATATTTTCTTATTGTTACATAATTAAGCATCCTCTGGAAGTTACTTAAACATTACATAGAATCATGCAGGGAGAGGAGAAGAAGAGGGAATGGGCTAGGTTGAAATCTTGAAGAGATTTTGGAGGGTCACACAGTAAGTCTTTTGTGTTATTGATGATATGCACTATTTTGATATATTTACATGACAAGGATATTACACCATAGTTGAAAATTAAAATTTGATAATAGAAATTAGGTTAGTGTTGAATATAAGGTTGTGAGGAAATTTACATTACAGTATTTGATACAAATGCAAATAGTAAGAGTTGAAAATTAATTGAAAATTGAGCTCTATCATTTCAAATACAGGTTTGCTAATACTGTTCAAGAATAGTACATTTTACTAATTAAAAAATTGGTACATTAGCTTTGTGTAATTTTCTTTGGCTCCCCAAAAAATACCTTGGTCCTACCCAGGCTACCCCACTGATGAAATGCCAGTTATGCCACTGTTCTAATAATGGCCTAGAAAGAAAAGAGAATTTCTGTAAAAATATAAATATCAGTCAAAGCTTGTATAAACTTGATCCACTAATTTCAAAAGAAATTTGCAAGATATAAATTTTAAGGAAGGTAGCTGACAGAATGGAAAAAGGGAAGTGAGGCACCCGAACCATAATCTGATCTGCAAAAGCTGACCTGTCACTAATGAGGGTAGGACTCACCTATGAACACTTGTCAGGAGTGAACATTTGGTTTCCAACCATCAGTATATTGGTATGAACTGTTTTGGTAGTATATATTGTCAAATATTAAGCCACCACCTCTATTGCAAGAATCCATAAGGAGGGAATTCTTGTGGATAAGATAGTTAGACTTGGACCCAGGGATGGGGATACAGACCACCCTACAAGAGGAGAGTTTTTTGGATGGGCTTCTGGAAAAGGTCAACGCAGGTGCTAGACATTTAGAACGAGAAGGACATCCAAATGATAGTTAGCCTTTATGCCCCCTTGTTATAGAGGTGACTCACAACTCTAATCTTTCCTTGGGTTATGTACTGGTCCTAAGAACCAATTCCAACCCAGGTGTTATCCCAGGGGAGAGTTGAGCCCTTTCCAGCTCTGCCAAGCCCTCGCGATGTGAAAAACAGTCAGTCTACAGCTAACCTCAGAACAGTAGGCTATAGATGTGCGCCTGGTCTCTCTGGAATAGAAACGTTGCTGACTCCTTATCTCTTAATAAACTGGTATCAAAAAGGGTAGAAGCACCCGCTCAGTTGTTGAGGAAGGACCATCAACACCGCCTTTCATTGCAAAATATGTGCAATGTGGAAGATAACAGGTATGTGTCTGAATTAACTTCTGAGTACCAGTACACTTTCCCTAAGACTACGACATCTTATTTCCGTTTCCTTTCCTCTCCCCTCCAAACAAATCTCCTAAGCCCCAGCTATTATGCATTTGTGTGTTCCTTGTAGTCCATTTGCTAACGATAATATGCTGACGATAATACCCTTCTTTACGGTATCCAAAAATGTAAGTGAACAGCTTATTTGCGTAAAAGATATGGTCAAAACTTCACCCAAGACAGTTCATACCATGGTCTAAGACTGACCTAAAATTCGACCAACTTCGCGCATGACGTCACGGGGCGAGTGGATGGGCTTTTTACCTGTCGGCCAGGCCAAGGAGGTATAGCAGAAAGGAGGAGGTGTAAATGCGGTCGTGATTTTATATTGTGTATTGACGTGTATTTTGGTCATCGTCATTGTAGAACTATGCCGCATATTTGTGCACTATGGATGTAACTCCAGTTCAGATCGAAATACTGGTCTTACTTTTCATAAATTTCCTAAAAATGAAAAACTCCGAAAGAAATGGATTCATCTGTGCGAGAGAAAAGACAAATTTAATGTGGATTCTGCGAGGATTTGTAGTTTGCATTTTAAATCAACTGATTATGCAAGGAACCTTTATATATGAATTACTTGGAATCTCAATACCAAGACATCTTGTACAATTACATATCGCTGCAATACCAACAATGCATCTGCCAGCATCAGAGGACAAGTTTAGAAATTAGTATTCTTTTGAAATGAAGTTGATGGTTCTTAATGAATCGTTTTATATTGTTAATATATTACAATGCGACAAATATTTGCTACTTAATAGTTACTATGTTTTCTATTACCATTTACAATTGAATATTACAAATGATTAGATGCCACGATTCCCCTATTTGGATTTTCGGTGGTGTGCAAGGAGAGTGTTCTTGTATTGGTATTCTATCTGAGTAAAGTTAACTGTTCATAATAAATCAGTTTATATAGTTGAATATATTTATAGTATGACATATAGGCCTATTTGTCACTTAACATTTACTGTGCTTACTATTACCGTTGATAATAAAATGTTGCAAATGGTTTGATGTCACGATTTTCACTTTTGATTTTGGGTGGTTTACAGGGAAAGAGGAGATATAATGTAAATAATCTTTTTATATTTATTTCCTTTACAATTAAACCTCTGAACATTCCAGCTGATTTCCTACTATATACCTGCTCCTATATACCTGAGCGTGAACGGACCTTTCTTAGACCATGGTTCATACACTTTCATTATTGTAAAAATGTAGTACTTACAGTCAAGGCAGCTCTATTTATTATTAGTCATTATGCATGAATTGTATTGTACCATTACATAAAAATAACATGCGACAAAGCTAGAAGCTCAATTAAAAGAGGTGATATAATTCCTTATGTGAATTTGTACAACAAAAACTTTAAATAAATCAACAAGTGCAACTCTTTCTTTAGTGTGTTGGCATTGTGTACCAATGTGAAATCATCTTTGTTTGTCCTTGAATACTATTATAAAGCTGTCCATTTGCAGGATTTTTACTCTAACATGAAGTATTGGCATGAAGTAGTTCCTGTATGTTTATCTAGTGGCTTAAACTAGTTTGCTTTTGATCCTGCATGAATGGAATACCACAGAGGTAATGCACCTAACTTTCAGGTTACCCAGATCTTTATTTTTAATCATATAGTAATTAAAAAACTTGTTTAAGAATTTGGACTGCCGAACATGAAGGGTCTGGATTTATGTCTAGATGTAGTCACTGCTTGGATAATCCATTATTTATATAGTGCATGCTTGCATATATGCCTTGTAATGATGTAATGTAGCCTTAGTCAGCAATTACTATTTTTAGCAAGGTGATGTTGGATGATATAAGGTGCTAACTTTTAGTGCAAACACTCTTGTGGTATTTTACATGGTGCTGGTACTTTTTCCTCAGCTGGCTAGTGAATCCTGTCTGATTCCATCCTGTCGTACAGAGGGAGCTCTTCAAGCCTTCAAGATACAAGGTATGAACACAATGATTCAACACAGTAAAGAGAGAGGTGATAATTTCCATTTAAAGTTGCAAGCTATTCTCAATACAACTGGACAAAATGCAACTGTTGAATGTCACATAAAATGTTATTGTGCATACACCTCTAAGCAAAATGTAGCAAAATATTTATCTAAGAAAAGAAAACAAGGCTTTTCAACTTCTGAGAGTGAAGAGCTAAGTACCTCCAGGGTCAGAAGGTCTCAGCTTTCCACCTTTCACTTCCTACAAAATTGCCTGATCTGTGGCAAAGATTGTGTTCCAAAAGACCCAAAACACCATGACTGCTGGGAAGCACAAGGAGGAAGGTGAAAAGAGACGAGAGCTTGATGCTGATGATCGTGAGAGAATTGCTACAGAACTAGTAAAGCATTCCCACCCACTGAAAAGTGAGAGTGATGTAATGTATAACATTGTCAATGGCCAAGTTGCTCCAAATGAAGTCAGTGTTGAAGATGCATTATTGATTGGACAGAAGATGGTAGCTTCATTTAGTGATTCACTACCATCTGGATTTCATGCAAAACTTTCCAGCTCCGTTAAGACAATGGAACAGCTAAAGCATGGCATAAGAGTTGGTAACAAGACTGTCTTTGACATGGAAGCCCTATTCCTTCGCCTGCTTACGAAAGGTCAACAGCATCAGCTGCAGTTAGAAAACATCTTTGAGTATGAGTTGTGTGCTGTCCCTTCCTCACTCATTGAGGAGTATGGCTGTTTGCAAAAGGGCACCAAAGCTGTACTTGCTAGACGTCTTGGTGTGCTACAGCAAAGCCCAGTGCCTCTAAGCATCATTACAGTGGATGCACATCAGCTGCTCTATCACATTATAAGGCACAATATCATGAGAGTTGCAGGCTTCTATTCAACAACACAAAGTTACACCGAGCTGAAAAAAGAGCAAGTCATGTAGGTACTAGTGATGAGGGCAGTAGAAGTAAGATTCCACGAAAGCTTCAAGAAACTAAAACAAAAGAATGCTTCTTCTGCGAAACTGAAGGAGGGGAGCTTAGAGAAGCAATGACAATACAAGTGAATAGGAGAATAAATGAATGTGCCAAAACACTCAGTGATACAAAACTTCTCGCCAAACTAAGTGCAAGAGATGTCGTAGCCCAAGAAGTGAAATATCACCCTGGCTGTTTGGTGGCATTGTATGGCCGAGAACGGGCATACCTAAAGGTGTGGGAGAAAGAAAAAGCACAGGAACACTGGAAGGATGCATATCCAATTGCTTTCTCTGAACTAGTCGCCTACATTTGTGAGATGAAAAATGCCAGTGAGGGGCCACCGATTTTCAAGCTTGCTGATTTGACCAAGTTTTACAAGCAAAGGCTGGAACAGCTTGGTGTTGACTTGCCTGATGTTCATCCTACTCGAGTCAAGGATCAGCTGCTTTTGCACATTCCACAGCTGCAAGCTAATCGCCAAGGACGAGAAGTTCTGTTAGCTGTTGAAACTGATGTAGGTTCAATCCTATCAGAAGCATCCCATTATGGTGAAGCGATCCATCTAGCAAAAGCCGCTGAGATAATAAGACAGGACATGCTCCGTCAAAAGTCGAATTTCAGCAACTATTTTCATGACAAAGACTTAGAATAGGCTGTGCCACCATCACTGCTTCAGTTTGTATGCATGATCGAACATGGTGCAGACATCAAGTGCCAACTCCATCATGGAGCGTCGAAATCAGACTTTGCTGTATCACAACTTCTACAGTGCAACTGCTTCACCAAATACAAGGAAGGAACGGATGTCCACAGGCATTCCAAGGACCGGGAGCCACATTTTGCAGTCTACATGGGCCTGTGTGTGTTTGCCAAGACGAGGAAGAGACAAATAATTGAAATGCTCTATGAGAATGAGCTCAGCATATCATATGACCGAGTCCTAGAAATCTCAGCATGGTTAGGAGAAGCAGTTGTTGCACAATATGTGGAAGATGGAGTAATCTGTCCCTCAGTCTTGAGAAAGAATTTGTTCACAACTGGAGCAGTTGACAACCTGGATCATAATGCGACTGCGACCACAGCTGAAACATCTTGGCACGGTGCAAGTGTGTCTATTTTCCAGCATCCAAACACAGGAAGTGCTGGTGATGAACGTGAGCCAATCAAACTAGATATAGAATAAAAAATGAAGGTTAAAAAAGTTCCAGAGCTTCCAGAAGCATACACCAATATTCGACCAGCATACATCACCAAAAACCCCAATCCTCCTCCAGTTGCAAGCCAATCCTTACCAGCACCAGAGTCGATTAGGTCACATTTGAAAGAAGAATATTCTTGGTTGGAGGAAGTCTTCCTCACTGAGAATGTGGCTGATGCAGCCAGCATCACATGGTCAGCATATCATGCAACACAGAAAAGGAGCCGTCCATTTGAAGTGAGCATATCAGCAATGATGCCTATGTGGCGAGACCAGGCACACTCTGTTGCAGCTGTCAAGCATGCCATGGAGAAGGTCCGTGATACAGTGGCTTTTTTGAACCCACAGCAGACACCTGTAATTGTTGCTGACCAATCATTGTATGCTCTGGCGAAACAAATACAGTGGAAGTGGCAAGAATATGGAGAGGACAAGTTCGTTGTCGTGTTCGGAGGCCTTCATATAGAAATGGCTTCACTGAGATCGATAGGAACATTACTACTAGACAGTGGGTGGACCAGGGCCATTGTGGAAGCCCAGGTGGCCTCATCTGGTACATCAGAGTCTTACCTGTCTGCATCCAGTGTTGCAAAGACAAGACAAGCACACCAGATTACAGCATGCAGCTTGCACAAACTGATGAAGAAGGCATATCATGATTTCTGCTCTGAAGAGTCTAGCACATCAGAAATAACCTTTGAGGATTGGTGTGAAAAACTGAAGAAAGACAGTCCACAGTTCCAATTCTGGAGTCTGGTGCTGGACATGAAACTCACGATATTCACCCTCATCCGCTCATTCAGAGAAGGAGACTTCAACTTGTACCGTGAAGCACTTTCAGAACTGGTGCCTTACTTCTTTGCAAAAAACAATGTTAACTATGCCCAGTGGATCACTATTAACCTCCGAGATATAATGTCACTCAAACAACAACATCCAGACGTGGCCAAGGAGTTTCACAATGGTAACTTCGTCATCCACAAGTCGAGAAGAGAATTCTCTGGCATGGCGATTGATCAAGCGCACGAGCACAATAATGCAGTGATCAAAGGTGACGGAGGAGCAATTGGGTTGACAGAAGACCCGTCAGCACTTTGTAGGTGGATGGTCGCTGGACCTGAAGTTAGTCATCTACTAGCTGGATACGAGGCCATGTCTGGTATGAAGGATGCCACATACAGCAGCAGGCACCACGAGCAGACACCGAGTGCCCAGAAATCTTTCTTTGAAATGGTGAAATCACTCTCTGCAGTGATGCAGGAGATGGGTAACCCATTCCAAGAAGGATCAGCAGACCTAATGGTGTTAGATACAAAGAACATTGCAGACCCAACTCTAGCTGAAATCATTTATGAAAGGGCTAGAGGATGAAGCTGAAAGTCTTTTCTATCATCCAATCAAGAAGAACCCTGTTTCATTCTTCAAACAAGAACAGGCTGAGGGAATCCCTAAGGAGAAAGTCCTAAAAGAGGACTGTCTGTTATTCTCGCGGCTGTTCATCTCAAGCCAGAACAGACAGTGTGACTTGCAAGAATTCTTCAAGCATGAGAATCAGTCATACCCTGCATCTCTCAGTGACAGCGGCAAGCTTCATATGTGTCAGAAGTCACAGCTGGTTGAAATTCTTGAAGCACAAGTGAATGTCCCAGTGGGAGAAAACAAAGGGAGATACAATCATTTTTGACGGCTCAGCACTTATCAGTGCCTCACCTCCATGTACTTCAAAGACATTTAATGACTATGCCAAAGAAGACATCATCCCAAAGGTGGAATCCTATGGTGCTCGGTACAAGCAGGTGGACATAGTCTTTGATGTATACAAGAAGTCAAGTCTGAAATCAGAGATGAGGTCAAAATGGGGGAAAGGAATCAGAAGAAGAGTGACAGGAACAAGCAAGACACCAGGAAACTGACAAAGCTTCCTTCGTGACTCCAGCAACAAGACTGAACTGTTACACTTCCTGGCCGAAAAGATGTGTGAAGCAGAAACGACAAAAGGAGAGGATGCCATTAGCAACACAGTTAAGTCTCTGGATGCTGTGTCCCCATGTTGTCACTAAGAAGCTGACAGTCGAATATTTGTTCACGCTAGGGATGCAACGACTGACGGGAGCAAGTCTATAATCATCAAGGCTAATGACACAGATGTGATAGTCATAGCAATATCTGTACTGCCATCCTTCCAGAAACTAGGTCTTCAGGAAATGTGGATTGCCTTTGGCCAAGGAGCCCATATGCGATAGATTCCAGTCCATGAGGTATTTTCTGCAATTGGGCTTCAGAAAGCTAGAGGGATCCCCTACTTTCACGCATTCACTGGATGTGACATTGTATCTGCCTTCCGTGGGAAAGCGAAGAAATCTGCATGGCAGACTTGGAATGTATTTGATGATATTACTGAAACTTTCATCAATCTCAGTCAGCATCCAACATTGATTCGTGATCTTGACATGCAGAGGCTGGAAAGATTCGTTGTCCTCATGTACGACAGATCAAGCGCAGCCACTGGTGTGGACGCAGCAAGACTAGATCTGTTTGCCCACAAGCAGAGGCTGTACATCTCAATTCCACCAACACAGGCAGCCCTCAGAGAACATGCAAAGTGTGCAGCCTACCAGGCTGGGATCATCTGGGGCCAGGCAACCCATTGTAATCCACACATGAGAAGTCCAGCTGAAAAGGGGTGGACACAGAAAGGAGAAGCATGGCAGATACATTGGACAACACTACCACCAATTGCAGCAAGCTGTCAAGAATTGACAAAGTGCTCCTGTAAGAAGGTTTGCAAAGGAAGATGCAAGTGCTCTCAGGCAGAGCTTCCCTGCACATCACTCTGCAGCTGCATATGTGAACAGTAGCAGATCGAGAAACAGCAGCAAGGTATGCATAACTTTGAAAATGTGCTAGCCGGGACAAAACTTATGTAAAGAAAGACAAACATCTTGGTGGTCATCTTGAGAAATATGTCTCAGAGTGCTTTTTAAACAGGAAAATATGGTTCAGCAGGCTTCAAAACAGGAATCCACACTTAGATCATGCAAATCAGACAACTACAAATATTTCTAAGCAAAACATCAACTTCGGGTGGTTATTTTGGTGCCCATCTTGAAAATGGCCGCCATCTTGGATTTTCAATTGGCCGATCGAACAGATTTGATTACTATACCTTGGAGGAAACTTGTGCCAAATTTGATGCTTGTATCATCATTTGCACGATTTTTCTGTTATCTGCCCCACTACTGTGAGAATAAAGTAATTTAAGTAACCCATTCCCAGCCCTCAGTTATCCCATTGCTCACTGTGAGAATAAAGCAATTTAAGTAACCCATTTACAACTAGCTTTCGATGGCGACTGGCTTTATTGTTTAAATGTAATATATATACTGGGTAAGTGATTTCTGTTTGCCACATTTCGTTAAAGATTTGGTTGTGTTTAAGTGCCCCTCAGGCCAGGATGTAATTTAACCAATTCCTTCAAAAGCATTTAGCAGTCAAATTCATAGCTAACTATACACACACACACACACACACACACACACACACACACACACACATATATATATATATATATATATATATATATATATATATATATATATATATATATATATATATATATCTACCAATGTTATTATTAATTTGATATCCCTTTGGATAAAAAGTTGTAAATTCACTTACAATGGTAATTTTTATGAACAAATATTTGGTGTGGCTATGGGTAACACTCTTTCGCCACTTTTTTCTAATATTTATATGGAATTCTTTGAGTCTAGACTTATTCCAAGCAATATATTCTCTAAGGTGTTTCGGGTTAGATATGTAGACGATTGTTTTTGTATTGTAACAGAAAATGTAAATATTCCTGATTTCTTGCAAACAATTAATAATCTTGTACCATCCATAAAATTTACAATGGAATATTAAGAAAATAATTATACACCATTCCTGGATATCTTAGTTATAAGAAATAACACCAATTTTTGTTTTAAAGTATATGGGAAACCCACGAATAATTTGTCATGTATTCATTTTTACTCTAACCGTGCTAAACAATTAAGGTGTCAACATTTTCCAGTATGTATTTTGGAGCTCTTAGAATTTGTACTCATGAATTTTTTGAAGAGCAGTTTAAAATTATTGAGAAAATAGGAGATTCATTATGTTACCCTCCATATTTTTTAGAACTTTGTAAAAATAAAGCAAAAAACACATACCAGTATTACAATCCAACCAGTGTTAACATTTCATCTTACTTTCAATCCTGCAGTGCCCATTTTAAAAGCTAATTATATTAACTTGGTATTTAAATATAATAACATCTTGATCAATAAACTAATTAAGAATAGCCCACCCAATTCAAACAATATTGTACACAGTATTCCTTACAAAGAATGTAATAAGATTTATATTGGTCAAACATCAAAAGGACTAAAATTAAGAAGCTCCCAACACAAATATGCCATTTCAAGAGGCTTATCAAATAATGGCATTGTGGGTCATTGGCTTAAGACAGGCCATACGATGAACTGGGATAAGTCAACGGTTATCTACAAGGTCAACGACCATCGGAAAAGAAATCTGCTAGAGATTGTGTTCACTGAAGCTACTTCCACCAGGAATGTTAATCTCCACCCTGGATTATCCCTTGATACTTTGTCCCTGTCTTTTTTTGTTGAAAGAACATGCTGTCCAGATTAACAAACTGCAACCCTGCCCCACCTTCTGTTTTTGTATATAAATCTCTGTGGTTGTGGAATATATATATATATATATATATATATATATATATATATATATATATATATATATATATATATATATATATATATATATATATATATAATATAAGCCAGTTCTTTTAAGTATGAAAATCTTGTTACATTAAAGTGCTTGTAGTCCATCCTTTCACGTTTAATTAACAGTCGCCTTCTGGCCATGGCATAAACATGACCGAAATGCGTTCAAGAAAACATATATGAAAACAGAAAGTAAAAACTTACTTTCAGGGCAGTTAACGGTCACGTTGCTGCCATCAACGGTCAGCTCACTTATAGCGAATTCCTTTTCTACCGAGACGAGTTTGACCGATTGGTGCCACAGCTCCGTTGCCGACGTGGAAGAGGTCAATCGAAATTCTTGCCATCCGATGCCCAAGGGCTCTGAAAAATGTTCATTCCTCGCAGTGCTACTTCCATTTCGCATCTTGGTTATTTCGACTCCTGAGCGATGCATTGTGATGAGGTCAAAGTTTTTCGTCGTTTTAAATCCTTTGAATGTGTAATGAATCGTCAGGTTTTTCTCCAAGTGATGGTTGGTAGCGTTGTCAGTTTCCTCGATCCACGCCCTAATTGAGGCGTTGGAACCCAACCACTCGCTCTTCCACTCGGTTTTGGGATGGCAACCTGAATAACAATAATAATTCTGGATTTATAATTCATACATTTTTCTTGAAATCAAAGGGATGCCAACTGAATGTAAATTTACCGGAGAAAATGTACACAAAACAACTGCTTGCACTATCTTGAACAGACCATACAAGAACAATTTCAATAAGATCTAATTACACAGGACAAGAAATAGTCAGATTAATAAATAAAAAATATATCATACACTTAGGACCTGATTTCGATACCTTTGTAGCAAATAACAGAAAAGGAAAGCCAGATATAATATTGGGAAATAATAAAATTCACCTCAATATTGCCGTTACAAGAGGACCAGCAACCTCCTCCGATCATATACCAATGGTAATTACACTGTCAACCAACCCAATAATGATTCCATCCTTAGAAATACCAAATATAAAAAGAGCAAGTTGGGAAAGCTTCAAAAATGAAATAGAAGAAAGAATAAGTAGACAACTAACAATAAATTCAAATGAAATAGAAATAACAAAAGAAATAGTAGATGGCGAGCTTGAAGAATGGTACAAAAATATAGAGGAAGCAATAAAAATCATATACCCATAACTAAATACACCACACTTCCACATCCTATTAGTAGTGATAAGTTGAAATTGATACAATGGCACTACAACAACATCCAAAACACAGTACTTATAACAGGGTGGAACAACATATTAATGATAAGATATGTGTCATTACAAGAACAGTTAGTACAAGAAAACTCAAGATTATATCATCAAAATTGGGAAGACCTAATAAAAAAACACAGAAATACAGTACAATAACCCAAAACAATTTTGGAACTCCGTTGCAAGACTGATGGGAAGCAAAACTAATACTTCGCCATACATAAAGCATGGGAATGAGAAAATATATGATGACAAAGAGAAGGAAGTACTGCACAAGGCCTACTGGCAGGAAATATTCCAGATAACGCAGGAGGATAACCAAAATTTCGACAACCAACATGAGACAATAGTCAATGAATTCATTGAACAACATAGAAACAGAGCAAATCCGCATCATGCAGCTGATATTAGCAGACTCAATGAAGACTGCCCATTAACAAGGAAAATAGAGTTATGGGAAATCAAAATAATAATTAAAAATTTTAAACACAAAGCACCAGGAAAGAGTGGAATTAACAAGGTCATAATTCAAAATTTACCAGATATTGCACTCGAAAAAATTAAGAGAAATATACAACTGGGCCCTCTCAATGGGATATTTTCCAATTATATTCAAGAATGCAATAATGATTTTGATACCCAAACCAGGAAAAGATACTAGTCAGGTAGAGAATTATAGACCAATATCATTACTAGAAGTACCGGGCAAAATATTTGAAAAAATAATTAACAACAGATTAGTGTTGTTCCTAGAAGGTAATCAGCTACACAATAATAATCAATATGGATTTAGAAAAGGAAGAGGGACCCAGATTGCAATAGCAACAATATATGAGAGTATTGCACTATCACAAAGAAGAAGGTACCTATGTAACCTAGTATGTAGAGATATAACAAAGGCATTTGACAAAGTATGGATACAAGGACTTCAATACAAAATATTACATCTCAACCTTCCAGACATTTTTGAGAAAATACTATGCAACTTCATCAAAGATCAAACAGCAGCAATCAAGTCACAAAATTACATAGGGAATCCATTCCCGTTACAAAGTGGAGTCCCACAAGGATCTGTACTCAGTCCAACACTATTCATATTATATACATCAGATATGACTTCACCACCAGAGTACTGTACTGATGTCTGCTTTGCAGATGATATAACTCAAATAATTATACACCCAGAAAAACGCACTCGAAGAAGGGATCCAACTTTGAAAAGACAAGTAGCACAAAAACAATGAACCAAATTGAAAGAATAAATCAGTTTGAAAAGAAGTGGAAGATAAAGACAAATAAATCTAAATTCCAACTAGTATCAGTGTCTGCTTACAAACCTGCACAAATAATGTTAGACCAACAACCGATGAATTTTAGTAAAAGCACAAGAATACTAGGAATGCAATTCGGACAAAGAGGAATATCAAGACACGTGAGAGAAAGGCTAAGAATAGCAAGAACACAAAATACAAAGCTAAAACGATTTAGGAATATGAACACAAATATCAAAATCCATTTCTACAAAAGCCTAATCAGACCAATAATGGAATATCCACCAATACTCACGTGTTTAGCATCGACTTCCAATATAAGTGCATTACAAAAATTCCAAAATAAGATACTAAGGTCCGCAGTGAGAAACAATCAAGAAGATGACGGTCTGAATATAGAACAAATACACAAAAATACAAAGTAGAACCAATTAATCAAAGATTATACAGACTGGCAACCAACATATGGAGCAAACTAGATCAGTACAACAGTGAATTAACAGAAGAATCCGTAGCAGAAGAGAGAAACCACCCAAACAACATAGACCACAGATGGTGGAGAAGAGTATCTTCATATCTTCATCGTGATGAACCTCAACCATTATATTATTAAGAAAAGCCTTGTGAAAAAGTAATATTTAAAATTTACTAAGTAGGTATCATGTAAAATCATTATGATAATTAACATCAAGGTTAAAATGAGGAAATTGGAACTAATTTTTTTATTTTATTTTATGTTTTAAATATGATTATACTAATAAGAAATAAAATTCAAAATATGCAATATGTACAATTTACTATGTTGTTATAATGTAAAATTATTGTTGTATTGTGTTAATATTAGAAAAATTGTACCCTTACCTAAATAAAATTGTGGATAAACCACACTTGACATTACTCTTACTAATATTTCACTTTCTAAACTTATTCCCTACCATAGTTAGCTAGCTAACTGCCCCCACCCTTCTTTCACCCATCTTACCTATTAGCTAAAAAAAAAAAAAAAAAAAAAAAAAAATCTGCATCCGGCACATAAGTCACTCGGCCTCAACCTCCATACTAGACTGTCAATATTATGGACAAATTCTGAATGTTGGTCAATAATCCTGTCAGTTAAATGTTCCACATTTCGTAAAGTATGATTTTCATGTCAATCTTGGTTTTTTCTGTTCTCTTTATCTACTTATTTTTTTTTTCATTTTTAGCTGAACAGGGATTTTAATAATTTCCGTGACACTAAACTAACCTAAAGTTAATGTTGACGGGGTTGTAAAGTGAATTTACAGTAAACAGTGGTGTACTACAAAGGAATACCCCTTTGCCATTTGCCCTTCTTATAGAAATTATAATAAAAAAATGGTTGGAGATGGAAGAGAAGGTTTAAACTGGAGCAACGCTAGAAACTTGACAGATTAGAATATGCAGATGATACTGTTTATAATCAGCAAAACACTATACGAGCTTTACAAAGATTGCACAATAGAATACATCATATACTCGTATGTAGAAAGACTGAACTCAAAACAATTCTAGGAATAAAAATTAAATATATTTAAGAACCAATGGTATTCAGTACAGGCTCTCTTGAGTTGAATACTTAGTGAAAGACTGAGTAGGCAACTCAAACAACTTAGTGAAAGACTGAGTAGGCAACTCAAACAACTTAGTGAAAGACTGAGTAGGCAACTCAAACAACTTAGTGAAAGACTGAGTAGGCAAATCAAACAACGGGCAAGCCGAAAAAGATCTGGCACTGAAATAAACTGAATTGTATATGAGTGTAAGATAAAACAGTCTAGTATGATCTGGATTGCTTCACTGACGTGAATCATGGTGTGACAGTGGAGCTGTTTCTACAAGGTTTTGTCGATTTGTGAAAAAGCTTCAAGAAGAACATTGGAAGAAATAGGGCAGTGTAGAGTCAGAAAGAATACCAGAAGGGAAATTACGGAAATTCCATATGCAGATGAGATAATGCTGAAAAGGAGAGACACTGACCTGATCTGATTTTGTGAAATTTAGCCTGGTAAGTCAAGCTCTGGGACACTTCAGTCATTCAGTGCTTCAGACAGTGAAACGAGGGAGTTAGAGTGGTTGGCCAGCAAGATATGAGACATAGAAAACAAAGGAGATGAAGTGCATGGTGGCACTGGGAGAAGCCCATAGTTACACTAAGAATAGTTAGAGAGGCTGGACGGCAGAATTAAAGAAAGGGAGAAGGAACAGAGGTAAAATAACAGGCTAAAAAATGGCTGTTGCTAGGGGCCGAAGATACTGCAAACACCCTTTAGTAAAGCCTACAGCACACCATGTGAGGTGTACTGACGGCACTACCTCCCTGCGGGGGAAAGGATGGTGGGGAAAGGATGATGGAGATGGCCTGGACATTTCCTTTGCACAACCACTGGGAAAGTAGTATAGGATAGCGTTAGCTGTGATTATGTGGCACCATAAGAGTGGAAATGCCCAGGTCCACTGTGATGAGAGCTATTTGAAGGGAGGCTGGAGATGAGTAGAGATCTGTGAAAGAGTGGTGCAATTTCAGAGGCCCTTTGCATCACAATGCTTTGGAGACAATGATAATGATGATACACCTAAGGTAAACCTAAAGTGTGTATTGTGTGGGACACTGTTGGCACAACTAAAAGCTCTTTATAGAGCTTGTATGCCCCTCACCTCCATTCCCTTTGGTCTCTTTCTAACATAACTTTTAAGTATCTGTAAATAGGTGTGTCTCCTCTTTCCCCTTTTTAAGAATGCAGTCTTGACTGAGTCATCTGTAGTGCTCTCCAGATGCCACGTTTAGTTAGATGGTGCCCATATAACCCATGTCCTCAGATATGGGGCTGTACTACAGCTCATATACCATAGGCTTAAGTACAGACCATAAAAGAACAATAAATAGAGCTATTTATAATGGATTATGTGGGCCTCACACATTGGTGATTCAAGACCGCGACCATCATAATATGCTCATTACAACATGGTTGGCGACTGATCAGCATCACTCGCGGGCCTCGGGCCTCAAAAAACGAAAAATCAGCTGATTACGACACCACGACATCATACGTAATGAACATTTAAAACAGCAGTGCGCACGCTGAGATGAGATTACGAACATGCATTGTGTAGTCGTACACGACAGTCACCGATGATTCAGGCCATGGCCACATTTAACGGCTTTTACAGGACAGCGGCATCCGTGAAAGCATGACGATTCATGACGATTTATGCCTGACTTAGTTGTGTCCCGTGCTGACGGACGCAATGGCAATGTCATGTATCATGAAAATGCCTTTTTGTAATAACCTTGAAAATGTACAAAAAGCATTTACACTAGCATTATTAGAGAACAGTTACGAGAATAACTTTTTTCTTTTAATTATCGTGTGAAAAATAACAAAAAGGAAAAAAAGGGAGCCAAAATACACTACTGCTCATCCCCACCAAAGGAGGAGCCAAAACACACTACTGCTCATCCCCAGCACTTCGTTGGGTGAGTCAGTAGAGCTGCAGACTGGCACTCGCTGGGCCGGAGCTCGATTCCCCTGCCAGCTGATGAAGAGTTAGAGGAATTTATTTCTGGTGATAGAAATTCATTTCTCGCCATAATGTGGTTCGGATTCCACAATAAGCTGTAGGTCCCGTTGCTAAGTAACCAATTGGTTCTTAGCCATGTAAAATAAGTCTAATCCTTCCGGCCAGCCCTAGGAGAGCTGTTAATCAGCTCAGTGGTCTGGTAAAACTAAGGTATACTTAACTTAACTGCTCATCCCCACTTCGCACGCTGTGGGTTTGCCAAGTACATGGTGTACGTCGTACTGGATGGCACATGTTGACATTGCTAGCTACGTTTGAGGTAAGCAAATGTCAATGCCATGTTGTCAGTCGCGATGCCATTACGACACAGCTGCGTCACATGGCATGACATGGTGACTTTTGACAGTCGTCATGGCTCGACCGTGTAGGTGCTGTGCAGCCTTGCACATAAGGCATCACTTGGCGGACGTCGCCAAACTCGGTGACGTGTTACAAACCATGCCGATTGATGCCGATTTGGTTGTACCTGAGTATAACCACGCCGTAATGAGCAAATTACAACAGTCAAGGTCTTGAGTCGCCAATGTATGATGCAGACGTTAGTGATATATATATATATATATATATATATATATATATATATATATATATATATATATATATATATATATATATATATATATTATATATTACTAATCCGTTATAAATAGCTCTATTTATTGTTCTTCAATGGTCGGTGCATCATTGTTTGTCATAATGATATTCAAACCCTTTGTTGCTGTTCTTATTCTTCTTCCACGCCTAGGTATTATTTTCTGTAGAGGCTTGAACTGCAACTTCATCTCCGTCTGACTTGCTCCATGAAAATGTATGTTCATTATGAACAAAAATTATATTCATAACAATTATTTACATTTTTCATCGAAATTATGCACCAAGTACCCGATATTGGTGGCAATATTAAATTCGCGCAAATTTTCTCCTGTAAAATCGGTAGATAAATCGACGTTAGTTCAAATTAGTTTGATGAATAAATAAGTAAATAAATTAGTAACTTAAGGGAACCTATTATCTCTTTTGCAAATATCGAGAGAACGGGTCACCTAATCCAGTAATCAGGAAGCACTGAAGCACTTGAGAATGTAAATTAGTGACGAGTATGATGACGTCACCGTAGCGACTCGCGTAAAATGGACTCAAATACTAAAAATGCCAATTGAATGACTCATGAAACTTAGGCCAAGCCAAGTACCTGGGCACTTTCAACCTTCCAGCACTAAAACGAGTTAAAATAGAAATTGGAGTGGCTGGACAGCAAAGTAAGGGGATTCAGAAAATGAATGAAATTTATTTAATGGGTCTAAAGGTGGAACTGGGAGAAGATTGGAATGAAGTAACGTAAAGTGCTGAGAAGTGGGTACAGCTCTGCATATAAGGTGGCCGGACGGCACTAAACCCTTACGGGGTGAAAATGTCAGTTGAGGAATAAATTCAAGTTAGTGCTGAATGGAATCAGTAGAGGATATTAATAACTTTGTAGAGGTTACGTTCTTTTTTATTAATTATTTTCAGATTACTTTTCATTCATTTTTTAAAATTTCTTTTACGGTTTAGTAAAAAAAAAAGGGGGGGGGCGCCTTATTTTCCATCCATGCCGTGAAATTTCCCGCTGTCTTCTTCACTCAATATTCGCCTTAGTTTCACATTCTGTTCCAGATTCTCCAATGATTCATTGTCGGGACACCGGTTATTTATAGTAATAAACACATTACCGCTGATTCTGTGAGAAATTCTTCTCACAACAATTTTTCTTATGTTTTTTGTTTACTCATTGTTTTCGTGCGATCTATCTCTTATTGTAGAGCTATTAGGATCGTCTGTTTCATAAGAAATTATTGATTTGAGTTTTCGTTGTGAATTGCCGTCTGTCAGGTAATCGACAGACAAGAACTACGTTACTGTATTTGTATCTGTATTCGTGTGAAATCCAAATATATTCATTCGCATGCTTATGGATTTTGTAGAAATATTTACGTCTCTATTGCTTATCGTAATAAGGGTGAAAGAACCACATCTAATTCGAGAATGACACTCTTACATTATTTTGCCTGATTTTTATTGTGATTCTAGCATGAAGTCTGGAGTACTGTTTTAGTTATAATAGTTCATTTTTATGTTTGAAATAACTCTTAGTGAATGCACTGCACCACGTATAGTAATAGTTGAAGGTGTTATTAGATCTTGTTTGTATCTCTCGCCAGAGAAGCCATTAACCGAGGTCAAGAGTTCGGGAGAGGGGAAGGGAAGGGTGGTTGTTCGCCCTCCGATCGCCCCTCTTCGCGCCTCTCTGCGGGCGTGTATGCGTATGTGCGTGCACTGTATGGGCGTGACGTCGCCCAAAATTGTATTGTCACACACCACCAATTAATTCACTACATTTAACCAATATGTTGAAATTGTGCAATATTATATTTGGAATTTATTTTTGATAACGAACTTGAGAATTGTCTTAAAGCTTTTTATGTACATGTAAACTTTGTAAGTCTGTTTTGTATTCGTGGTTATTGTATAACTTGTCTCTTTTTCCCCAATAAAACCCGAATGCAGGACGGAACGTACAGCTTCTTGGCTCAACTTTTGAGTAGACCTGATATCTAGTGTCGTGTAGTGATGTGTGTGTGGACTTTGAAAGGGTGATTGCCCTAATCCTTTGAACTTTGCTGTAACTTGGTTCATTTGAGTGCCATTGAGTTATAATCCCCTTTTGAGTAATTCATTTTATTTGTCTCTTATGTAATTACTCTTTGATATGTTTAACCTCTAGTTATTAAATTAGTTTAACTTTAAATTCAACAGATGCGTTTCAATATCCCCCATTTTATTTCATTTTCCTGTGTTTCAGTTTTTAAGAATGGTGAATATAATTTGATCTGATAAACTAGTATTGTGTTCATACTTTAAGGTTACGCAAGTAACTTATAGAAACGAGGTAACATGTAGCGGTCCTCTAAGGTCTGAAAATCAACCCGTGAGTACTCGCAAGATTTTGAGAGAGAGAGAGAGAGAGGGGCGCGTACCTCTCGTCGTATCTCGCAGCAACTTATGATCTGAGTTCATGTCTATAGGGACTGCTCAGTAAGTAATAGTACTTAATTGTGGTACTAATCAGTGATGATATTAGTGTGTTATCCTCGTTAGTAATGAATTGGGTTGAGAGATATCTCCCCGTAATTTAGAAACCGCAAAGGGAGCGTGGTGTTGTTACGTAAGGCTTTTAGCGGTTTTTTGACCAAGTAACAACATTAAGCATACAGTCCACTTTGTCCATACAATCACCTTTTTTCGCCACAGATTCAGTGCACACTCACGAACAGACACATTTTACCGTAAGGCATGGAATGCGAGTGCTGTAAACCTCTAGCAATTTTCATTTGTACCCAACGGTGACACTATCAAGAAATTTCTACCCTCAACGGTAAATATAATATGGCAACTATATAACTGAACATGGCAGTGAAAATAACGTCGGTATTTAAACACTGTAGTGTAAATAACAGCTCGGTATTTAAACATTAAAGTGTAGACACGAATCCGGTATTTGTAATGGAAAGACAAAATAAAAGCGCTGTATTTCATTACAATAGTGAAAATAATAATCCTGCATTTGCATGTTTAAGTGAAAATAACAACCTGGACTTGCAAACTGGAGTCAAAACAACAACACGGAATTTGCGTAAGACAGTGAAAATAACAAACCAGTACCAGCTGATATGAGTCAAAATAACTATACTGCATTAACACTTGAGAGAGTCAGAATAACAACCCGGTGTTTACATACGAGAGCATATTGTTTGCTGATGACATCGTGTTATTATTATGCAGCACCAACAGAGGGGTAGCGGAGTCAAAACTAGAGCAATGGAGGAAGGTACTGGAAGACAGAGGAGTAAAGATCAGTGGGAAGAAGACTGAATACTTTAGGTTTTAATGAAGATCAAGACTCCGAGATTGGTATGGAAGGGACAAGGTTGAACCGAGTAGAAAAATTGAGGTATTCTTGGTTCAGCAGTGGCTGATGATGGAAATTTGGATGTAGAAATAACACCCTTAGTGCAGGCTGGATGGAAAAATTGGAGAAAGATGTCAGGTGTCTTGTGCGACCGCAGACTCAACATATTGGTTAAAGGAAGAGTGTATAAGACAGTAATGAGACCAGCTTTGATATATGGAGCAGAAACATTGCCAGTAAAGAGTGTGCAAGAGAAGAAAATTGGATGTGGTAGAGATGAAAATGCTCAGGTGGATGTATGGAATAACAAAAATGGACAGGATCAAAAATGAAAGAGTAAGAGGAACTAAAGTCGTAGAACTATCAAAGAAGGCCCAGGAAAGAAGACTGCAATGGTATGGCCATGTGGTGAGAATGGATGAGACATATGTAAGGAGGAGAGTGATGCGGATGGAGGTGCCTGGTGGGAGAGCAAGAGGAAGACCGAAACGAAGGTGGATGGATGTATATAGAGAAGACCTGAGAGACAAACAATTGTCAGAGAACGATGTGTTTGACCGAACCAGGTGGAGGAAAGCTGTCAGAAACATCAACCCCGACATAGAAGTGGGAAAAGATGCAGAGAAAGAAGATTTACATACGAGTGCAAATGACAACATAATAACCCGGCATTTGCACATGGAGCTCTACCATTTAATTTGTAACTCACTTTCTGAGGAGGTTATCTTAAATGTGTCGTTTCAAACTCTGTTTCACTTTAATCTTAGTTGAAAACATCGTCTATCCCCAGTTAAAGCATGGAAGATGAAAAGTTCGGGAAAAAAAAATCACCCACACATTAATGCTTGCAATCTTCGGCTTTGTCGACGAGAATGTTGAGGTATCAGCGAAATGTTTGGTTAATTGTTTTAGATAAAGTCGCCCTTATGCCCTTGCTTAGAGGTGGCCTACAAGTGTGGAAAAGTGATAAAGAAAAAAAGAGCCTTGTGCTGGCGCGGGCTCTCGCTCTACAGCAGCCCGTAACGATCACAGGCGTTACCACAACCGAAAGATGTTGTCATGACGAATCACTTGCTGTCGATAATACTGAAATAAAAACGCAAAATCCCATTTACAAATAGACAGCATCAGGCCGATCGAAATAATAAAATCACATTTTGGTTTTCATGCAACCTCAAGTAAACGCCAAGTCAGCAATATACATAGGAGTAGTGGCAAAAAGAACAAATTCAAACATCAACAGTAAATGTACTGTAGCCTTTTGTTCAGTCATGTTCGCATTCTATTCATACACTGCGTGACGTTGCTCTCACATCTTACATCATTAAGAATATTGGTCATTATCAAACCTATTTGTAGCTTTTCCATCTTAAATAGGCTGCACATAACAGTTAATGGCTTAGATTGTCAGCTGTTAATAACGGGATTGTATTTTCACTGTTGGGTACTAATGCATTCGACCTTGCAAATAATGAGAATTCTGCTTGGTTCAGTGTTGCTGAAATCTCAACATTTTATCTTCATCTAAGAAACCGGCTATTACCACCTAAGGAGAATATTAACACACCCACGATCATGGTTTATCCATTTTTTTTCCTCATTACATTACTTCGAACGTCAAAATGTACCCAGCTTTCTCCCTCGTTTGTTTCTCTGCTTTTTCGATTTTTCATATTCTTAATTCTGTGTATTTTTCGGTTACGGGAATCCGTATTTCATGCACCTGACATCTGAGGCTTTAACAAATTAGCTCTTGTACTTACTATTATAAATGGTGATAGACTTGACCATGAGAACACTGGACATGATGACCAAGAGAATCCACGACTTCATGCTGCTTGCTGGAGATTTTGCAGTTCCATAACATTAGCTTTCATTGTTGTTTCTCTAAGACAGCTTTGCTGTAACTAACCGATTAAGTAGATGAAAAGTTTATCAGTGATTCCATTAATATCTTATCGTAAAGCTTCCAAGTATATCTTATTGTTCAAGATAGATAAGGCACCCACGTGAAGATTGATCATAACATTCTATCAGTAACGCCGTCTCATTGCACGTAAAATAGTAACGTTAAATGGATCGTTGTCGTAAGTGATGAAATAAGATTGAATGAATTAGTAAAGCTCAATACTTTTCAAGTAGTCTCGTTCACGTAAAACCCCTGTGGCCTTATGAAGTTGTATTTATCTACAGAAAATTAAAACTTAATTTCTTTTTTTTTTCCTTTAAAATCCTCATTGCGATTGCATATCTGGGGGACATGGAAAATTAATCAGCAATTATGGATGACTGCAACTGATGGGGGACTTAACGTGAGCAACCTCACCTGTCCTTACCAGTCCGTTGTCTCTATGCTATGCGTTTCCTGGGAATGCATTCATACCCTCTTGTCCTGGAAATGTGGAAATGTTTTAAAAGCCGAACTCAATACCTGGGAATGATGCACTATAGAAGGAGCATAAGTTATAAATTTTAAGTAGTAAGATTTTTCTAGAACAGATACGTACGTGTAAATGCGATGTGATAAACTGCATGACGGGTGAGCGGAGTTTAGGAAGAGAATTACGAATGTACCCTTAATGCAGAAAACTTCCAACTAACGCGCACACACACACATACATATATACAGTATATATGTGTGTGTGTATACATATACTGGATGTCCCAAAAATGTAGCCTACGCACATTTTGACTCTCCATAACTCACTGAACTGTTCATTTCTTTTCAGATCAAATTGACCCTAATAATGGCGAAAGTACGATTAAATTTTGAAGAAAGGAAATATACCATAAAGTGCTACTGGAAGCACGAAAACATCATGGAAATGCAAAGACAATTTAAAGACAATTTCAAAAAGATTCACCAATGCGAAGCACCATTGCTCGCATCCGAGATAAGTTTGAATACAGATGGAATTGTGCATGACGACCTTATGTAAGGATCATTCAGGAAGACCGCGGTCATCAACCAGCCTGGCAAAGGAAACGCAATCGCTAGAAACCTCCGTCGATCCCCACACAAGTCCATACGACGACAAATGGCTCGTGAGACACCAATCCCAAAGTCAAGCACCATCGCATTTTGAAGTGAATTCATTGGAAATGTTAATGATATTTTCGTGCTTTTTAAACAGGGTTTGTCAAAGTACCTTCCCAACAGAAGACCTGACATTGATTATTTGAAAGTGGAATAATTTAAGTTCGTTTTGGGAAAATTCATTGCGTTTGTGCTGACTGAAGCCGTGGATTATGTACCCGGCAGTTAGTCGACTGTGAACCCAGCCGGTGGGTGGACAAGCCAGTCCAACTTGCTGCTGGTCTCAAGCCCGGATAAATGGGGAGAATTGCTGCCTGGTCTAGCCAACCAAGTATGAAAACAGAGGCAAAAACTAAATAATGACTCTCAAGTCAATGATAGAATGCAATAGGGCTAGGGCGTACCCCGTAAGCGGTACCCCTGACAGCAGTGAGAAATATGCAAAGGGTACCGCAGAAGTCACGACTGCTGCAAAAGAAGTTAGTGAGGAGAAAGGATTGGAAAAAGAAAGGAAAGATGAGAAATGGAAATTGGAATGTTGACAGCCTCACAGGAAAGGGAAGAGAGATGGCTGATGTCATGCAGAGAAGGAAAGTTATGATTCTATGTATGCAAGAGACCAATGGAAGGGGAAAAGTGCAAGAAAGCTTGAAGAAGGATATAAAGTTTACCACACAGGGGAAGATACAAGGAAAAAAGGGGTAGGAATTATTCTCCATCCAGATCTGCAGGAGAACGTCACAGAGGTCCAGCGTATCAGTAACAGGCTTATGGGCTTAAAGTCTGTGAAAGATAAGAGAGTATGGCATATCATCTCAGCATACGCCCCTCAACTAGGGTGTAGTGAAGAGGAGAAGGAGGTATTCAGAGGGAAATCAGAAGAATATACAGAAAGGGTTCCAAGAAGTGAACTATTAGTGTTATCTGGGGACATGAATGCCCATGTAGTTCTGATGCCCATGTAGTTCTGATGGCTTTGAAGGAATACATGGAGGATGAGGTTTTGAAAGAAGAAACCAGGAAGGTGATAGATTGTTGGAATTATCAGGAGCTATGAATCTGGTAGTCATGAATAAACAGTTCGAGAAAAGAAGAAGTCGTCTGGTAATATACGAAAGTGGACAAAATGAGACACAAATTGATTATGTTTTGGTTAAGA
Source organism: Macrobrachium rosenbergii (assembly GCF_040412425.1). NCBI lineage: Eukaryota > Metazoa > Arthropoda > Malacostraca > Decapoda > Palaemonidae > Macrobrachium > Macrobrachium rosenbergii. The sequence continues at coordinate 35,868,383 of NC_089747.1, forward strand.
AGGAAGACAAGAAAATCATTATGGATCGTAAGGTTATTCCAAACGAATCTGTTGTAGCTGAACATAAACTGGTAGCGGCAGATTTTAGGTTGAAAGCAATAAGGAAAAGAAAAGCCCCAGCCAGGAATAAAAGGATCAAAACTTGGAAGCTGAAGGGGGAGAAGGCAAGAGAGTTCAGAAGTAAAGTGGAAAGAACCAATGAAGAGAGATATGTAAATGAAATGTCAGAATCGCCTAAAGAGATATGCGATGATATGAAAGGGATTGTGGTTCCAGCAGCAGCAGAGGTATGTGGGGGGATAAGTGGTAAGCAGCAACAGGACAGAGAAACATGGTGGTAGAATCAAGAGGTTCAAACAGCTGTGAAGGAAAAGAGTATAGCCAGAAAAGGGTGGGAAGATGACACTACCAAACAAGAGAGGAATATAGACGGACAAAGAGGGAAACAAAGAGAAAGGTAGCGATTGCAAAGGGAGAAGCCATGAGAGAGTGGTATGAGAAGATGGGAACACCAGAGTGAGAAAAGATAATCTACAGAATTGCAGAAGCGAGAAGAAAAGACAGGCAGAATGTAGAGAGGTAGGAATTATTAAAGATGAAAATGGAAGTATCTTAATTGAGGAAGAAGAGGTCAATAGAAGATGGAAAGAATATTTTCCACAACTATTAAACACTGAGAATGAGTGTGAAGAACTGGAAAATGTTCCTCCAGTTGAAGGACCAATAGCAAACATCAGAGTGAAGTCGAGAATGCTATAAAGAAAGGAAAAGTAAATAAAGCTGCAGGAAAGTCAGAGGTAACAATAGAAATGATTAAAGCATTGGGAAATCTAGGCAAAGAATGGGTGCACTCACTATTGGAAAAGATCTGGGATGTAGAGGAAATTCCAAGGGATTGGAACAATAGTTGGATGATTATTCTTCTTCTTCTTCGTTTTAACATGCTTTTTTCCCATTTTTATATGGGGTAAGCACGATGCCTTCTTTTGAAGGAATTTTGATTTGGCGGTGGGGTAGGCCGTAGCCTCGATCGGCTGCCCTGCCTGACATCGCTTAGACCCCGGTAACAAATGTGTACATGTATTGTACCAAATCCCCAGCTCCCTTTCTCCCAGCAGCGAGGAGAACTGGGCGGTTAGGTCGACAGTTTGAGACGTGTGAGGTGTCTGTTATGTTTTTAGAAGATGTTGGAGTGGCTTTGTTTATGTGTGTATTAGTCTGTAACACCCATTTGCTTTCAGCAAACCTATCCGTTGATTACATACATAATCCTGGGGTGCCTACACGGATAGCAAAGTGTCAGCCTTCTCTGACCGGTCGGCTGCGGGGATTGAACCCTCGCCACAGACCTCTATGAAGTCTGAGGTTGCTCCTCTACCAACCGAGCCATCGAGGCTCCGGAACGAAAGTTGGATGACTAAAATGTATAAACAAAAAGGAAATGTGTTAACCTGTGGTAACTACAGAGGAATAAAGCTTTTGGAACATGTATTCAAGATACTTGAAAGAATAGTAGAAGGGAGGTTGAGAGAGCTGATAGATATACATGAGCAGCAGTTTGGGTTTATGAAAGGAAAGAGCACAGTGGATGCTATTTTTATAGTAAGACAAGTCCAAGAGAAATATTTAGAAGGAAACAGGAAAGTTTACATGTGATTTGTAGATCTTGAAAAGTCATATGACAAGGTACCAAGAAGAGTAGTTTATTGGTGTTTGAGAAAGAGAGGAGTACCAGGGAAGTTAGTAAGGTTAGTGAAGATGATGTATGAGGGGGCAAGAACCAGTGTGCAGACAAAATATGGGGAGACTGAGGCATTCCCTGTGGAGGTTGGCCTCCATCAGGGATCAGCTCTGATTCCATTCTTGTTCCTCGTCGTTATAGACACTTTGACATCAGAATTAAGGAACAACGAAGAACTATGGGAACTGATGTTTGCTGATGATTTAGTCATTATAGCAGGCACAGAAGAAGATCTATAAGAAAGGTTTTTAGTATGGAAAGGAGCCCTAGAAAAGAAAGGACTGAAAGTGAACATTGGAAAGACAGAGCTAATGATTTGTAGTAAAGAAGGACATGAAGAAGTAAATATTCAAGCGGAAGATGGTACAGTGCTAAAACAGAAAGAGGAGTTTAACTACTTGGGATCAATAATAGCAGATGACGGAGGTACTGAGAAAGCAGTGAGACAGAGAATGAAAGAAGCATGGCGAAAGTGGAGGGAAGTAACTGGGGTTGTTTTAGACAAGAAAATGCCATTAAGACTCAAAATTAAAATTTATAAGACAGTTATCAGGCCTGTACTATTATATGGGGCAGAAACTTGGGCACTTAAAAGGAAAGAGGAGGGACTGTTGGAAAGAACCGAGATGAGGATGGTGAGATGGATTGCTGGAATATCACTACTGGAAAGGAGGGAGAGTCAAGATATAAGAAGAATGTTTGATATATGTAACGTAAAGGAGAAAGCTAGGGAAGCTCGTCTGAGATACTATGGCCATGTAATAAGAAGAGAGGAGGTGGAACCAATCAAGAGAGCTAAGAGCATGCCAGTGATGGGGAGGAGGAGTTGGGGCATCAACGGATCAGATGGATGGATGTGGTTAAGTTAAGTATATCTTAGTTTAACCAGACCACTGAGCTGATTAACAGCTCTCCTAGGGCTGGCCCGAAGGATTAGATTTATTTTTACGTGGCTAAGAACCAATTTGTTACCTAGCAACGGGACCTACAGCTTTGGGTGAATCCGAACCACATTATAGCGAGAAATGAATTTCTATCACCAGAAACAAATTCCTCTTGTTCTTCACTGGCGGATGGATGTGGTGAGGAGGGATATGCGTGAGGTGGGACCTGGGGGAGGAAGATGCAAGGAATAGAAATAGATGGAGAAAGTTGACTCGAATGGCCGACCCTGCTATACAGTGGGATTAATAAGGTCGAAAGAAGAAGAAGAAGAAGAAGAAGAAATTAGTTGACTGTGGTGGGTAGCAGGCATGGTAAAGAAGAAGTGCATGTGGCTATCAACCTAACCCAAGACCAATGGACTTATAGTGTGTGTGTATATATATATATATATATATATATATATATATATATATATATATATATATATATATATATATATATATATATATATATATATATATATATATATATATATATATATATAACAATTTGGTGCAAGGAAAAGGACACTTCCTTATTCCTTTCTAAGTACTTTTATTCAGCTGCTGACGTTTCAGGACGTTTAGTTCCATTTTCAAAGCTACATAATAAAAGAAACAGACATTAAAAAACATACTCGGAATAAAACATAACAAAAAGTTTTTTTATATATAACATAAAATTACAAGTACAGTAAAAAGGAAGAGTGTTTACCAAGTGGTGCTGAGGGAACAGACCGAGTGACAGTCCGGGTCAGGTTCAGCTGTGAGAGGTGCAAAAAAGAGAGCAGGTGGACATTTACTGGTGGTTTATTGAGAGAGCAGGCCGCTTATAAAGCGGCATGCGGATGTCAGCACAAAGACATACAATAGGATACAGGTGACCCGAGGTCAGTTGTTCTCAATGTGAAACAGGACAGGTAAATACAAATAACATGTAAAAATAAAATTACATGAATGGACACAATAATGTTCTGACACATGTACAACACAAACAGGCACAAATGAATAAGTAGCAGATACATTTTTACATAAATAAAATATGGCTATTTAGCATGACCTAAGCTCATAGGAAAGGCACCATAAAAAACTGGAGATTCACTATAGAAAACCCATTGAGCGGGGACTTTACAAGACTACCCCCCCGCCCCAAGACGTAGGTAACGTCTGATTAACCCAATAACCGTTTTCTATGGGAAGCAGCTTTGGTGCCCCCACTGTCAGCTAAGAGTGCGGCTACCAAAAACTTACGCTACCCAGACTGTCAGCAAAAAGTAAAAAACACAACACGGCAACTACTCTCCCGGCCGCGCTATCTTTTGAGCGCCGGGGGGCTATGTTTGCTTTTTTTTTATCAGTTTCTGTATCTTATTCCATATAGTTTAACCCATATGATATTATTAAGCATATATACGGCCGTTTCCCTTTCACCACTGTCATGTATTTATACGTCTCTCTTTCCAGGCATGATGATAACAGCAATTTTTCCCATGGAACGAGAATGGGAAGATCGAGAGCGACAGCGCGCCCATGAGCTCCAGATGCTAGAACGACAGCGCCCCACCCCCCCCCCCGCCCCCTGCAGCGGGAATGAGTGCCCTCAGCCAAGCTCACTCGTTCATGCCAAAATGGAGTATGGCTTGAAAGGGCCGAACGAGTCCTGGAGTGCTGCGATCTCTCCCCCGCGGAACTCTCCCTTGTTCTCACTAAATTCCTGGGCGGAAAGGCCCTCGTTGCCTACCACTCCCTTTCAGCAGAAGATAGGGGAAACTGGGAAGCCGTACGCCAAGCTGTTACGAAGGCGTACGAGATTACCCCCGAGCGGTGGAGGAGACGTTGGAGAGAGCAGCCCAGAGAAGCAGGCCAGACTTGGTCCGATTGGGCGTACCATTCGGAGCGGGCATTAACAAAATGGCTCAATTCCGAAGGAGCCACAAGCACCGCCGAGGTACTCGAGCGGTTTAAATTCGAGCATTTCCTGCGCTATGCCCCTCCTGCCCTCACCACTCATGTAGTGGAAAAAGCCCCAGCAACACTCACCGAGTGTTGCCGGATAGCAGACATGTGGGAAACTCACCACCCTCAAGAAGGATCCATGGGGCGGAAGATAAATCCCCCGTCCCTCCTCGGAGGATCACATTCCCACAAAAATGGGAACTCGGGCAAGCCCCTGACTTGCCATTATTGCAAGAAAACGGGGCATTCCTCCAAACAGTGTCGGAGCAAGAAACCGGCTCCTCTCTCTCCCAAGAAATGCCCAAGCCATAATAAATCAAATACTCCCACTGTCGCCTTGGCCATCACAGATCCCAAGTCATTAGCCCCTCCCACCGAAGGGCCCGTATACGTGACTCCTCCAGGAGGTAGCCACCCCGCGCGCCGAGTCACTGCATTCGAGGACTCGGGCGCGCAAATCTCCCTCATCTGAAGGGACAGAGTTCCCTACGGAGCTATCGTCAATAGACGAAAACTTGTCACGATCGAGGGAATAAATCAGTTTAAAATGATACTCCCTATGGTCCAATTGAGAGTCACAAGACCTCACCAATCCAAAATTTGCAATCTTGCAGTAGCAAGCCATCTCCCCGGAGGCTATGACGTCATCCTGGGACAGGACTTTCAGTCCCCACCGAAATCACGACAATCTAGTAGGGGTCCACATTCCCTGAATCATTCCGCGGGCGCGAGTAATCCTCCCCCGCTTCTCCCTCAGTCAAGACTAGCGCCCCCTGGGTACCGGGAGGACGTGCAGTCCCTACCAGTGCCACCTGAGTACGATGTACAGTGGCCCCCTCGATCAGTTCCCGATCCAATTCCAGTGCCCGGCCCTGCCTCAGTGCCAGTGCCAGGGCCCCAATCAGATCTCCCTTCCGGAGATGCCAAATTCCTGCCGGTGCCACTTGCATGCCCCGAGCAGTGCCAAGCTTTGTCTGTCCTGACCGACGAGCCCAAGAAACCTCTGATAGTGCCTGACTCTGCCCTAGTGCCAGCGCCAGAGCACTACTCCGATCTCCATTCACGGGATCCAACTCAGGACCCCCTCTCTTCCCCCGGCCTGGCCCTGCTACCAGCATCGGTAAGAGAGACGGTTCCTCTCGACCACAGTGGAAGCTCACCTGCAGGTGCGGCCTCGCAACCCGTGCCTGAGCTGGTCATCGTTACCTGCGAGCTGCTCACGCCACCCCCGACCGCCTCCTCTCTGCCTCAGTCTGTCGCCGACGCAATTGCAAGTCAGGATTCTGCCATATCTCGTTTGGCCGATGAACTACAAGAGCCGCGACGGATCATGGTAGAACCAGCACGGAAAACTCCTGCATCAGCTGTCGTAGCAGCAGGCCCAGGTGGCACTCCGTGCCGCCCTCCGGTCTCGGGTCTTCCGCTTCCCCGGCCGAGGACGACTGTCCCATTAAGAAAGGTTCGAGGCAAAATTACCACGGACGTGGGAAATTTCCAGGTAATTTACAAAGAGCTCTAGAGCTCCCCTGGCACCCGTGTCACCATTTCATTTTTCGAAGGTCTTGGCACCTCTAATCCAGAAGGGGATGTCAGACCCTCCGCTATCTTCTTCCGTTCCTCAGGAACTTCTACCTCTTATCATCCTCTATTAATCTTTCCTTAAATTATCACCACAAGAGGCAATTAAGTACGGGATACCATTCCCCACACAATGTATAAATCATTGAGAATAACAGAGTGAGAAGTGGCACCCCCTTGCGCCCATACCTTGGCACCGGGCGTGCATGTCAGCTCTTCCTGAAGGAGTCGCGCCCTTCGGGTGCACTTTTCTCGCCCTGGGACTGAAGTGATAGTCAGGGCCGTAATTTATAGGCGAAGGACAATAAGTTCCCGCCTAACACAATAAAACCCTCACTCTTTTTCCCTTAGCTCTTCTGCCAATATCATTTGCTTTCTTTTAGTTATTTATTTATCTTTCTTTTTAAAGAATCTCGAGTCATAGACTCTTGCCCTTGTGATTTAAATGCCCCTTTCGTAAGCTCCGAGAGATGTGTTCTGCCTTTCATATGCGGTCACATTTCCATTCGTAACATCTTGTTAATTCTCCTTTTGTTATTATTATTCCTTTTTCCCCGTCCCTTCCTTCTAAAAACTCTGTTTGTCCTAGACCCCACATCTTTTGTCTGCTCACCCCGTCATAACATTGAGTACTTGAGTGGAGGCAGTGGACGCATAACATTAGCGTAGTTTAAGGTTAGCGAATTAAAACTCGCGAATGCTCTCGCCCACATACGACTGTCAAAATCCCTGTGTGAGGGCCGGCCATCTGCTTGCGCTGAACTATTAGCTAAGCAATTACCAAGGCGAATATGTATAGTCATTACAATATCGCGTAAAGGGGATGTCATTTACAAAAAATAAACGCTGTTTTTCATTTATACAGCCTCTTCAAGGCAGAATGTACTAACCGCATGCATTTAATCTAAAATTAAGTAACCATGTGTTTTATTTCTTGAACAATAACCTTCCTCTTCATTCGTTTGCTATAGCCTCATATACTTGGTCTTATAATCCTAATTAATTCACATTGTTCGAGTCACTTTATAAAGTTATCAATGTGTAACCAAATCTAAAGTAATTACTCTTTTGCAAGTGTTTCAATTACCTTGTGTCCTGTTAAAGAAATTTGGCCCAGTGTGTTATTAAAAGTAATGTCACAGTTTCATAAAGCCCTTAGTAGTAAAGTTCATTGCAAGGCAGAATGTAGAGTAACGTAAAGCATTTGCCGCTCATTCTTGTATATCGATGTACATACCTGAAGAAGGTGTGTACATCATCTTGTATGGGGAGGTATTATGATTAGCAAGAACTCGCTAGCAAATTGCCTCCCCTTTTTTTGTTGTTGTTTGTTTTGTTGTTTCCATTTACTGCAAGCTGCTTGATCGATAGACACATCTGTCTATCGACTTCGCATGGTCAGAATACAAGGATTTAAAACGGATTAAGGCCACTCCCTTTAAGCAGATCTTTTCTTTGAGGCAAAAGTGATTTCTGTCTGGTCATTTTCTTACAGGCAAAACCCCCCCTGCGGGCATCAGCTGAAGATGACTCAACTCCCCCTATGTGTTGGACGTGCCCCCTGCCCATAGGAGGAGATAAAAGCAGAAAACCACGAGGCTTCGCTCTCACACGCGCGCTGGAAGAGAGGGAGTGAAGAAGTCCCAAAAACACCTGCCTCTGGCAGTACCCTTAGCTAACCACATGGCCCTTTTCAAAGTATACTTTCTCCTCGTGCCCTTCGACCGCGAGCCACGTGTTCGCTCCACCGTTGATCTGCCGGATGCCCACATGCCATTGCCCGGACCTTCGTGAAATTCCCACGCATTGCCCTTTTACGTGAAGCCCCGCATCCTAACACGTGAAGAAACTCGCCCTCGGAAATCGCAAGTCATCCACGGACCCTGCCTTACGGTAATGTGCTCTGGAAGACCTCCATTCAATCACGCTTTTGTCTCGTAATATTTACTTAAATTGTGAGCCAGTAATCACCGAATCTCTTGTCAAATGTCTGTGCTCCTTGAGTGTCGGCAGTGCTAAGCTATCATTAATTCATCAAAGCCCCTTGGCACCCTCAGTGCAGCTTCGAATTCATTATTCTTTTGTCTATTTCCATTACTGGCTTATAATGTGCATATCTCTCATTTCAGAGGGACCCTATATCGTGGAAGCTTCTTGGACTGTGTCTGGAATTCCCCAGTTTCATTCATCCCGTAGGAATCCCCTCCAGGATCAATAATCTACTAGCATTCCTCTTTCCCGTACTAACGTTATTTATGTAAATACACTCCTGCAAGTTTGCCCGTGTTTTACGTAATATCTTCCTCAGTAACAAGAGCCTTAAGCTCATATGAAATTCCCCTTTGTTTTCCTCTTTTTATGTTTTCCTGGACCCACGAAGTCAGAATCACAAGGCTAAATTACCTTAAATTGTTGCTACCTGTCTCACAGAGAATATCTCAAACTAAATCGCCAGGAAAAACGTAAATATATATATATATATATATATATATATATATATATATATATATATATATATGTGTGTGTGTGTGTATATATATATATATATATATATATATATATATATACATATATATATATATATATATATATATATATATATATATATATATATATATATATATATATATATATATATATATATATACACACATACACATATACATATATATACTATAGATATATATATATATATATATATATATATATATATATATATATATATATATATATATATATATATATATATATATATATATATATACACACACATACACACACATATATATACTATAGATATATATATATATATATATATATATATATATATATATATATATATATATATATATATATATATATATATATATATATATATACATATATACATATATATATATATATATATATATATATATATATATATATATATATATATATATAATAACATCATGTTGTCTCTGTTCATTGATCCGTATACTAATTGTTCTTTTTATAGTTGTTAGAATTCTCGAACGTTATGAATTATCAAAGACCAAAATTCCGTGTAAGAGAACGAACCAGCCCAGCAGTGTTGTCTCGCTACATAGCGATGTCGTCAAGTGACTGACGAATTCCCGCGTTAGATATAGAAAACCAAGAAAATTATGATGAAACGGGGTTCGGGAGGAAGTGTTTATGTTTGGATATGGTCAACAAGACTTCCTGGGACCTAGAGAAAACATATTTTAGTGGATTAACCTTGAAAGGAAGGCAGGAAAAATCCATCACATATATACATACTAAACATCACGATCAAAACATATGCTCCCCGTATATATACGTACTAACGGCTCAGGCAGCGTTGGCGCGCTACATATATATATGTACTAAACGGTTAAAGGGTTAAAGTAAGTATCTGCTGGGGCACTGGAGAGTGCCTCAGCTCCGTAATATCAGCTGGGGGGTGTGGTGTGAGCTGAAGCGGCTGGCTATGGTGCTGCCCGGGTCCGGGGCCTTCCGGGGACGGCTGCGCAACTTTGTTTTGGGCTGGGCTGGCTGCGGGGGTGAGGGTTCCCGCAGAGGGCACTGCAGGGCATCGTCAACGTCTTCCTCCAACAGGGCAGGCTTGAGGCGGTCTACAGACACCCAGTCGTCCTTCCCGTGGATGGCCAGCCGGAATGCTTTACTGTGCTTCTTCTGGTGATAGTTTGACTGCCTTCTGGTGACGGCGCATATCTCCCCCTCCGCGGCCTCCTCCGGCTGGAGGGAGTTGATGGGGTGTGTGGGCGTGGATGCCCGCTTCACTACCCTTGTGGAGTTGGTTAGCTGCTGCGCTATCCTGATCAAGTCGTCGAGTGGTAGGGTATACGGTTCCAGGGTCTGGGTCCGAACCTCTGGGAGGAGCTGATGGAGAGAGATCTCCCTCAACAGGCTTATCTCCGATTACCTGCAGCTGCCGTCCATCCCGGGTAGGATAAGGAGGACCTGGATTACGTTCCTTGTCTCCCAGAGGTTCTAGTCCATGTCTCCCGGAGGTTCTGGTCGTGTCTTGGTTTGTTGGCGAGGTCAAGGGCACGGGCATCCCTCTCAGAGACTGGCAGGGAGCAGGTCTTGACAAGAGAGGCCTTCAGCTTTTGGTAGGTGGCGGGACATGCGGCAGACACCCACGGGGCAATCTTCCTGTAGATCTCTTCCAGGAGGGCGTTTATTACAGCGTCTGCCTACAGCACCTCGTCGGTAAGTCCTGCCAGCCTGAACTGCCCCTCAACCCTGTAGAGCCATAATGATGGCTTGCTGTGATTAAAGGGTGGCAGCTTTATGGCGAGGGCAGACCTTGTTTGGTCTGTCAGGAAGGGCAGCGCGCGAGGAGCGGGTACCGGCGTGGAGGAGTGTGCAAGCCTTAGCACAGGGGAGGGCGCGAGCTGGTTTTGCGCGAGGGAGATATCAGAGTCCACGAGGTTTGCTGTTATTTGTACGTGGGAGGGAGTGTCTGCGTCCATACTCACTTCTGCACTCTCACTTGGAGTGGGTTACACTCGCATCAATATGAGCTTGGGAGCGCACCGTGTGGGTCCGCTAATGACACCAGTGATCTGCCGACGAGAGTCTGTACGCCCGAACGCTTTGTGAAAGCGCCGTATTTAGTCCGTTAGGGGTGTGGGGTAGTTCGCTGGGCCAAAACTAGGTTGCGTATGGGTCCGCTAATGGCTCCGGGAACCAGTCCGGGGTCACCACTGTGAGAGGTGTAAGAAAGAGAGCAAGTGGACATATATTGGTGGTTTATTGAGAGAGCAGGCCGCTTATAAAGCGGCATGTGGATGTCAGCACAAAGACATACAATAGGATACAGGTGACCCGAGGTCAGTTGTTCTCAATGTGAAACAGGACAGGTAAATACAAATAACATGTAAAAATAAAATTACAAGAATGTACACAATAATGTTCTGACACATTTACAACACAAACAGGCACAAATGAATAAGTAACAGATACATTTTACATTAATAAAATATGGCTATTTAGTGTGACCTAAGCTCATGGGAAAAGCACCGTAGAAAACGGAAGGTTCACTATAGAAAACCCCGTTGAGCGGGGACTTTACACAGCTTCGACTTAAACTCACGAGAGGTAGCCTACAGAGGTGTTGAGGTGGTCTGAGTATTTAGTTCAGGGACAAGTTGTTTGATAAAAAGTGATTCTAAAATTGTTGATTGTTGGTCATTAGGAGTTCGGCCTATGATTTTAAAATCATTGTGGTTAATATCAAATTTACATTTCATTGCATGTTCCTGTATGCGAGAGAATTCTGGGTTTGATCATCTAACACCCGTTCTGTAACTCACACCTCGATGAGAATCCAATCTCACTTTTAACAACGGGCAGGTGGAGCCGACATACTTCCCCAGGTTACATCTAGGGCAATTAAATAGGTACATGACTCCCGAGGTCATCAAAGGATGAAGATTCTCTTCTTGTTTGAATAAGGATCTAATTGTCATTGGATTACAAGGTATTATCTTTAGGTCAATTGCTGGTAAAAAAAAAAAACTGTCTTATTATCTGCCATAATTCTCGATAGAAATTTTTATCATGAATGAGCGGGACGCTTGCATATAGTCGTAAATTTAGGTACAGTTGGTATTTCACATTTTGGATGGAAAATATTATTTAGATATTTGTAGAGATGTTTAGGAAATAGTTTGGATGAAAAGTAATTGTCAATAAAGTAGCCTACTGACGGAGGTAGAGGATTTTGTTTTGGAAATTGTTCCAGTTGTATGTTCTACTGGAAGCCCTGTGGAAGAGGGTAGATAAAGAAGTTAGTTTAAAATGATAAAAACAATGACTATAAAAATTAGGACCCAGGCCAGTGAAAGTTTTCTTTCTAAAAATCATAGTATTAAAATGATCATCGTGTCAGTTAGCTTTTTCCTGAAATTGTCATCATGTAGAAACGGAAAACTCGCATAAATTTTAAGTTTGGGAACAGTACTGATAGAGATAGGAGGTACCATTGTCCGGTAGAGTATTTTATTTAAGTACCTGAGAAAGAGTTTACGAGGAAAACAATTGTTTTCAAAATAATGACCTAATTTAATGATTTCGTCGTGGAAACTCAACCAGGAGATGCATGCGGCAATGCCCTGTGGAGGACAGTGACAATCGAGTTCAACTTGAAATTAAAATAGCACGAACCATAAAAATTCATTCCTAGACCCGTGAACGTTCCTTTGCGGTAAATGCCTGTACTAAAACCTTGGTAATTCCTAGAAACCAACACATCCAAGAATGGAAGCTTATTTTCCGACTCTTTTTCTCGTAAACTCTTTCTCAGGTACTTAAATAGAATACTCCACCGGAAAATGGTACCTTCTATCTCTATAAGTACTGTTCCCAAACTAAAAATGTATGCGAGTTTTTCGTTTCTACATGATGACAATTTCAGAAAAAAGCTAACTGATATAATACACAAGGAACTACCAGCCCTAGACTTGAAACTTATTCCTAAGAACCCAGTCATCATTGGTTCTCTGTTCAGATACAAAGACAAGCTTAATCCAGTGTTTGCATCCAACGTTGTATACAAATATATTTACCCTAGATGTAGTCGAGGGACCCGTGGGATGTGTTGACCTTACTAATTTCTAGATCCTCTAGGATTAGTTTCACTTATTAACAAGAGTTCCAGGAAGGGGCTGATTGAGACACTTGTGTTATCGTCGGTAGATTTTATTTTAGACGGAAAAGAAGCGGGAACAGCGAACACACGGTTTGTTTACATGCAGGTGGCGCCATGACTGGCCAAAGAGAAAACTAAATGCAAAAGACAAATTGACATAAGCGACGATTGCAACGCTACTAACACAACACGAACAATATAAATCATAATATGCTAACACTTCCCCAGATTTTATTGCAATGCAGCGAACCTTACAAGAACTGACACTTCAAAAAATTGGATAGCCAACGACACAAAACCAGCAAAAATGCAATGATTAGCACATGAGCCAAAAACAAAATAATTGCAGATAAAGAATAACACAGCAAAAAAAAATTGAGTAATATGAACAAGCAGCAAGTAACATAAGAACTGAATAGACACTCTTGCTGCAAAGAATACAAAAGGATAAACGTGACTACATCTGTCACGATCACATTTTGGCAAAGGATTACTATGCTGCAAAAAAAAAAAAATTTATCAGAAGGACAAATTAAAACTTTGGCATGGCTCTAACTGTCATTAAGGAATGATAAGTCCAATTCTTGCACATAACTCCTGTGTCTTCCTCCCAGTCAAACCCTTGGTTAGAAGGTCAGCTAGATTGTCATGAGATGCCACATATTGCAACTTTTACCAACCCCTTCTTCACCACATCCTTTATGAAGTGATACTTCACATCCACGCCCTTGGAATTATCGTTGACAATGTCCTTCTCTGCAAGTTTGATTGCTGCTGTATTATCAGCAAGGATGCATGGCACCATGCAAAGATCACTTGCGTCGATCTCCCTTAAAATACCACATAGCCATAGTGCTTCTTGCGTAGCGATAGCCATAGCAATGTACTCCGCCTGTTGTGTGGATGTGGCAACCACAGTTTGCTTCTTGCACCTCCACTCCACAGGTCCTCCTGCAACACACACCACCAGTCCACTGAACGATTTTCTGTCCACCTTGTTGTTGGCAAAGTCAGCATCAGAAAAAATCAATGCCTCCTTCCCACTCTTCCTGAATACTATGCAGTAGTCACGGGTTTGTTTTAGGTACTTTATCAGATATTTCACTGCAGCCATCTGCTTTCTCTTTGGGTTGGCCGAGAATTGACTGAGATAACTGACAGCGAAACTCAAGTCAGGTCTTGTCCCGTTTGCAACGTACAGCAACATTCCTATGGCTCTTCTATATTCATGACTATCGGCATCTGCGTCTGGTTCATCGTTGATAGAGAATACATTTGCACTCAGAGGACTGTGTTTTCCTCTGCATTCAGATAACCCGTGCTGCTCCAATATCTGATCTATATAAGCACACTGGTCGATGCTTATGGTATGCTCGTCCTTTCGCAATATCCTCAGTGATAAGAAATCAGATATTTCACCCAGCTCTCGTATTTCAACTTGTTGGCTCAACTCTTTCTTAAACCAATCAATATCTTCTTTCTTTCCCACACAGCAATGTCATCCACATATAGTCCAACAAACAATTTCCTTTCTTGATGATAGAATAGGCAAGGGTCACCAACTGAGGGTTGAACTTCATGTCTATAAAGATTTTCTTGATCTTATGGTACCATTCTTGTCCTGATTGTTTCAATCCGTAAAGGCACTTCCTCAGTTTGCACACCATCCTACTCTTGTCAACATCAAACCCTCAGGTTGCTCCAAGTATACTTCTTCCTTGATATCACTATTGATGTAGGCAGATATTACGTCGACATGCTCACACATCAGTTCCTTCTCCACTCCCACAGCGAGCATCAACCGGATGGTTTTTCTTTTGATTACAGGCGAGTAGGTTTCCATATAGTCAAAGCCATATCTCTGGGCAAATCCTGTGCAACCAACCTGGCTTTGTACTTTGTAGGTCTGCCACTAGCATCAGTCTTCAGTCTGAACTTCCATGTTGACCCAATGACTCTGGTTGGTGGCCTTGGTACAATCTCCCATGTATTCATCTCAGTCAGTTTCTTAATCTCTTCTCCCATAGCATATTTCCATCTTTCTGCTTGGTGACTAGCTAGGGCCTCTTTGGCACTCTTTGGTTCAGTGATAGTGGTCTCTTCATCTGGCTTGACCACTAAACACTCAGGTCGTCTTGACATTCTTGGCACTGACATTTCTTTGGTTTAGGCACTCTCGCGGACCGCCGCAGGACTGGGACTTCTTCTTGGACTTCAGCTTCTTCATCTTCAGGCAGTACTGGAATTTCTTCAAAGGCAGGAATCTGTTCATTGTTTACGTCTCCATGCCCGTCATCTTCACTGCCTTCCTTGTCCAGACCGTCTCCCTTCTGCTCCTGTTTTTCCTCTGTTTCTCCTCGAGTCTGACTCACTCCGAGAGTTGTAGATTGTCCATCTTCTGCTTCCCTGATCACTGGAATCTTCTTTCTTCTTCCATGGGAAAACCTCTTCATGGAATACAACGTCCCTTCTGATTATTACCCATCCTGTTTCTGTGTTCCAAAGCCTGTATCCATCCTTTGTATCCTCCTGATAACCGAGCATGACACACTCAACAGTCTTGCCATCAAGCTTGCTTCTGACTTCTCTCATGGCCTGAGCTCTGCATCCGAAGGGTCTCATGCGTTCATAATCACTGCTTGAGTTCCTTTCCTGTTGCCAGTTCCAGAGGTATCTTATAATCGATGGCACTGCTCGGTGCCCTGTTCCGGTTGTAGGCAGCAGTTGACATAGCTTCAGCCCACAGTCTCTTGTCAGCTCCAGCTTCAGATAACATGGTCCTCACCATTTCCATAAGTACCCGATTTTGTCGTTCCGCTCTCCCGTTCTGCTGTTTACAGTAAGGCACACTCCTTTCATGCACTATTCCGTTTGCAGCCAGATAGTTGTCCAACTGCTCTTTGCCAGAGTATTCTCCTCCGAAGTCAGATCTAATTTTCTTTAGGGTGTGGTCCGTGAGATTCTCCATCCTGGTCTTGTACTGAATGAGTCTAGACAATGCTTCATCCTTAGACTTCATTGGCATTACAGTCAGATACCTGGAGTAATCATCCGTGAACACAATAGCATAAATGGACCCACCAAACGAAGGGGTATTAAAGGTCCCATAACATCGGTGTGCACTAACACCAAAGGTTTAGATGCTCTTGATGTACTTGCAGGAAAAGGCAGCCTTGTCATCTTCCCCTCAATGCATGCTTCACATTTTCCACATTCTTCTTTCTTTAAGTTAGCCAGAACTGAATTTTCTTCAAAGCGTCATAGTTGAGATGACCCATTCTTTGATGCCAGGTCTGCATTGATACCTGAGCAGGCAGTGCCACAGTAGCTCCCTCATTATCTTTACTAGGCCAATCCAGATTCATAATGTACATCTTCCCTCTTTCCTAGCAACGAAAAGTTCAATGCCACCCTTAGATGCCTTTGCTAGGTCGCCCACGAATAATACAGAAGCACCCTTGGCAGTGATCTGTTGTACAGACACCAGACTGCAGTATAGGTTAGGGACATACATCACTTCCTGAAGCACAATCTTGCATTTGGCTTGAATCACGATTACCCCAATCCCTTCCACTGAAAGTCTATGTCCATCACCTATTTTCACAGATCCCTTGCGTTGCAGGTCGATGTTCTTGAACTTCTTAATGTCACAGCACATATGATCTGATGCACCTGAGTCCAGAAACCACTTTCCCACCGATGATTTTGACATGTAGGCATGTGCATCCGCTTCCTTCGGCACATAGAAGTACTGCTTCTATTTCTTCAAATTCAGCTACAGAGGCCTTGGCATCCCCTTTCTTCGTGCGTTCCTCCTTGAACTTCTTCCAGATTGGGCATTCCCTCGCCTTGTGTCCAGGCTCCTTACAGGTGTAACACTTCATTTTACTGTCACCAGAGGTGTCCTGCTTCTGAGGCTGCTGATTCTGCTTCTGCTTAGAATGCTGTTTAGCCGTTGCTTTCAATGCCACAGGTTCTTCTTTTCTTGATGTCACTCTGTTGTGCAATGATAGTCGCCTTTCTTCCATCACAAGTTTGCTCTTCACATTTCTTGATGTGAGCTTATCCAGATCACCCTCGAAGGATCTTACAAAAGCATCATACTCCTTGGTGGTAGCCCAAGTAGCAAGAGAGCAGCAAAGCAAGTGTCACTTATTGGAATGCCGCCCATTCTCACCTTCTGAATCAACTCATGCATCTTGAAATGTAATCTGCCATTGGCATTGATGGCACTTTATCCAACCTAGCCATTTCCTTGAAAAACAACATGGTGTGAATAATCCCAAATTCACCATACATTTCCTTGAGTGTGTCCCACACTTTCTTTGCAAATTTAAACTCACCAACATCGTAGAGAGTGGAGCTGTGCAGCGCCTCGATAATGACTCCCGAGCTCGGCGATTGACTCTGGCTTGTTCTTGGTTGAGCTCTGCCAAGGCCTCTTCTTCATTCTCATTATCGTGAATGTGATACCCAAACCCAGGGTCAATGGCATTCCAACAGTTCTTGTTAATCAGTCTTGCTTCGATCCTCTTCGACCACGGGTAATAGTTGGCCCCACACACTGTAGAAGAATCTTCTTGGAGGTCTCTTCCCTTTCTTCATAACCGGCCATCTTCTTACTTGTTGATGGAACAGTCTCAAGGGAAGCTTAGGCTAGCACTTTCTTATATCTAGACGATATCACACTTTTCAATCAATCCCAATGTGTTCTGGGCCCATAACCTTTGACCTTACTAATTTCTAGATCCTCTAGGATTAGTTTCACTTATTAACAAGAGTTCAGGAAGGGGCTGATTGAGACACTTGTGTTATCGTCGGTAGATTTTATTTTAGACGGAAAAGAAGCGGGAACAGCGAACACACAGTTTGTTTACATGCAGGTGGCGCCATGACTGGCCAAAGAGAAACTAAATGCAAAAGACAAATTGACATAAGCGACGATTGCAACGCTACTAACACACACCTAACAATATAAATCATAATATAACAGGGATGCGCCGCGTGCTGCTACTAAAAGTACGCTTTGACTCTCACAGAGGAGTAAGGTTTTAGATAGGAGTAGACTGTCCAATCCAGAACAGTCAAATATTCGGAATCTCATTCAAAAGATCTGTAAACACACATGGAGGCCAAAGATTTCAAATCATTAACGTGACAAAAATGAAAAAACGAACTTCACGCCTTAGAGTCTATAATGATAAAAAGCTGGTTCCGTCATTAAACTCGGAGAATTCTCCATCCACTTGCACATTATGAATGGCCCGTTGCACTTCAAGGTCTTCGTTTCCTCGGCCCTGAGGAAGTTCTTTCTATGTAGTTTCTCTTGAAGCAGCCCGCTGCGGGTGTTTACCTCCGTAGTGTTTTTGTGTTTTTGCTTTTCGCTGTATTAATTTTTATTTTGACCTTTGTTTATTACTGCTGGTTTTTACTAATTTTATTTGTCTCACTTTAAATATATTGATGTAACCAGTGATGTCAAGATTATTTTACGTCTTTTTTTACATATTTTTTATGTTTTTTACGTTCTTGAGTTTTTTCCTAAATCTCTTTATTCTGCTGCGGCTTTTTTTTTGCAATTTCATCATTCTCCCTATATTTTACTTAACTGGGGATGTCAATGTAATAAATCCACATTTTCAAGTCGAAATATTCAAGAGTTATTACGAGTAATATGGTGTCCACATTTTAACAGTCTTGAAAATGAAACCCAGATGAGTTCTGGAAACGTCGGCACAATAAATCATGAAAATGCACGGTGCTTTGCTTTCCCTCGTTACCCTGTTGTCGATGTGGTTTTTAGCAGTGGCTCCTTTTTTGTTATTATATGTATATATATATATATATATATATATATGAACGTCTTTCCCCTGCAATACTACAGTGTATTATGAAAATAGCAGTCTATACCTTAAACGTTGAAACCATATTCAAGTACTTACTGTGTCGGTAAAAGATATGGTGGTGGAAAGCTGGCAATGGTAGTATAGCAAATAAAAACAGCGAAGGTGTGGCCCAGGCCTCCAAGGAGGTGGCGTTTAACATCGGAGGCCCAAGGCCACACCTTCATGTTTTTGTATATATACCATTGTAACTTTCCACCTGTCCATATTCTACCAGTGAACAGGGGGCACATAAACAAGTGCCCGAAACATATGGTTTCAACGCTTAAAATAGTGTTTATGGGCCTTCTTATTTTCATATATATATATATATATATATATATATATGTATATATATATATATATATATATGTATATAGATAGATAGATAGATAGATATATATAGATATATATATGTATATATAAATATATATATATATATATATATATTCATATATATATATATATATATATATATATAGATATATATATGTATATATAGAAATATATATATATATATATATATACACATATATATATATATATATATATATGTATATATATATATATATATATATATTATTATGATTAGCAAGAATTCGCTAGCAAATTGCCTCCCCCCCCCTCCTTTGTTGTTGTTGGTTGTTCTGTTGTGTTTCATTTACTGCCAGCCGGCCGATCGATAGACCATCTGTCTATCAACTTAAAAACAAGGGTTTAAAAGATTAAAGGCGCTCCCATTTGTGATAAAAAGATCTTTCCCTTCGCAGGCAAAAGTAATTCGGCTTGGGTGTCTCTCCTTACTAGGCCAAACCCTGCGCAGCAGGTGCAATGAGTCAAAACATCTGTGTTGGGTGCACCCCCTGCCCCATAGGGAGGAGCAAAGCAAAAGCCCACGAGGTCTCTGACACACACGCTGGCTGGAAGATAAGTGAATGAAGACGCCCCTGGGCAACACTTCCGGGCTCCCATCGATGCTCCTTTGCATCTCAACCACGTGGCCCTTTTCTAAAAGTATACTTTTTCTCGTGCTCCTTTCGACCGTATTCCGAGCCCACAAGCCATTGCTTTTTGAAAGCCTCGAGGAGTCCCCATCGCTTTGCCCTTTTACGGAAGCTCCTTGCATCTCTTCACCACGCGGAAGAAACTCGCCCTCGAAATCGCAAGTCATCCACGGACTGCCTTCACGCACTACCGAAAATCTGCTAAGGTAAAAGTGCCCTGAAGAGCCCCATTTAGCCACGCGAAAACTTCAGAATATTTTCTTAAAGAGAAAAGCCAGAAATCTCTTTGTCTATCAGTCCGCGCGCTCTTGCATCGGCAGTATTAATTCTTTATTACTCCTTTGGCACCTCAGTGCATTGGAATTCATTATTCTTTGTCTATTTTCACATTGGCGTATAATGTGCATATCTCTCATTTCAGAGGGATCCTATCGTGGAAGCTTCGCTGTGGCTGGAATTCCCCAGTTTCATTCAATCTACTGAGTTCCTCTTTCCCCGCATTCAATGTCATTTATGTAAATACATCACTTTTTAAATGTGCCTTACTTGTTTTACGTAATATTTCCTCAGTAACCAGAGCCCTATGCTCATAAGGAAATTCTCCTTTGTTTTCCTCTTTTATGTTTTCCCGTACCCACGAAGTCAGAATCACAAGCAAATTACCTTAAATTGTTGCTACCTGTCTCACAGAGCATATTTCAAACTAAAACCACGGAAAAACGTAAAAATGGCGACCTGGCCATAGATCTCGTTTTGCAGTTGCAGTTCACCTAGCGTTGCTTTATTGCATTTGCAACTTGCCAGATCAGCTATTAGCAAAGCTAAGCTGGGTACGAGACAATTACGAACCTTGTGTGTAAAACCAGCACACAGATCCAGAAAATTCCACGTAAGTAATGTGTTAATCTTAGCAAACCTTTTACAATCGTGACTGTTCCTAGGGAATTAGAAATAGGGACGCATGTGTATTCACCGAGAGAAAAGAACCGCCGGTATTAGATCTGTTAATGCATGCCTTCAGGATAGGTAGTTAGGAAATAACCATCCTTTGCTTCGGAGGAATAGTGCGAAATTCCTCTGTGTGTTAAAAATCCTTGCCATATTCTTGCTTCTGAGGAATAGTGCGAAAAGAAATTCTCTCTGTGATAAATTTTATCAAGATTTAATTAGCTTAACTGTTCATCTAGGGTGCTAATAAATTCTGCATTAGGGACACGACGGTTAGTTTGCATTGCTGAAATTCTCTCAGTGTAGTTAGAATTCGAGTTGGTGTTAGGAAAGCGAAATTTAAACTCCGCTATAGGAAAAATTACTAGGCCGCTGAAAATTGTTATCCTCAGACGACCCGGAAATTCTGAACCCAGACGGTATATAAATATGTACGGGTTCATTCACCCAGAATCTAAAAATACCTCCGGAAGTTGGCTAAACGATCTGCACCCAATCTTGCACCCCCCGCCCATGCCCAAGGCAGGTGTAGCCATTCATTTCAGCAAACATTTTTCTTTGCTTCGTTAGTACTTCTAAGTCCTAAGGGACGAATCGTAATTCCAAGTCCCAAGTGACTTAAAATTCTACGTCGCATCTGGCGAGAATTTCTCCAAATTCCAGTCCTCAGCAAGACCCTAAAATTCTACGCCGCATCGTGGTGAGAATTTCTCCAAATTCCAGTCCCTCAGAGACTCCTAAAATTCTACGTCAGACATGGCGAATTTCTCCAAATTCCAGTCCTCAGAGACTTAAAATTCTACGTCAGACGTGGCGAGAATTCCTCCAAACTCAGTCCTCAGAGACTCCTTGTACTCCCACGTCGCATCGTGGCGAGAATTTCTCCAAATTCCAGTCCTCAGAGACCCTAAAATTCTACGCCGCACGTGTACGCAGAATTTCTCCAAATTCCAGTCCTCAGAGACTCCTAAAATTCCCACGTCACACGTGGCTGGCAATTCCTCCAAATTCCAGTCCTCAGGACTCCTAAAATTCTTACGTCAGACGGGCGAGAATTTCTCCAAATCTCCAGTCCTCAGAGACCCTAAATTCTACGCACGTGGTGAGGATTTCTCCAAATTCCAGTCCTCAGGAGACTCCTAAAATTCTAATCGCATCGCATGTAGAATTTCTGGCCCCATGGAACCCAAAATTAAGTACTTTGAGACATTATATAGTGTGGTTCACACACGCCTAAGCCCCCACGGGACTGATCTCAGTCTAGCCTGCTAGAACAACCTCCCACTTCACGCTACAGCCGGCCAAGTCCGAGCGTGACAAAATCCCACTCACGCTCTTCCGAGACGCATATATTAAAATTGCTCATTAAGAACAAACCACGTCTTCCAAGCACACAATACATCCAATTTTAAATAAAAGGTCTCTCAGATTCTTACCAATCAACCGGTCTTATTCAGACAGATCCATTCTCCCGCAGTTCGAACAATTGAGCGCTTCTTTAAAGTTTCTTGCAATTGAGTCTTTTCAGACAACCTGAGTCTTTTCAGGACATATCCTTTTACCCATTATTTCAAAATGGCTAATACCAGAGCCCAACAAAACGAGGATTTCAAATTCTACATGTCCGCTGGGAAGGACATGGACTATCGGGCAAGATTCGAGAGCATGGGTTCAAGAACGAGTGGACGATGCCAAGGCAAGAGAGCAAGGAACGTGGCAGAGAGGGAGAGAGAGAAAACGTGAAGAGAGGGAGAGAACGAAATTTGCTCAAGAGCAGGAGAGAGAGAGAGAGAACGAATTGCTCAAGAACAACGAGGAAAGAACGCAGAGAGAGAGAGAGGGAAACGAATTGCTCAAGAGCAGGAGAGAGAGAGAACTAATCGCCAAGAACAACGAGAGGAGAGAGAACGTGAGGAGAGAGAGAGAGACACAGAATCACCTAAGAGAAAAGGGAGGAACGAAATGGGAAGATCGAGAGCGACAGCGCGCCCACGTGCTCCAGAGGATGCTAGAACGACAGCCCGCCACCCCGCCCTGCCGCGGGATGAGTGCCTCAGCCAAGCTCACTGCTCATGCCAAAATGGACCGTAGTCCGAACCCCAGTATGGCTTGGAAAGGGTCAACGAGTCCTGAGTGCTGCGATCTCTCCCCGCAGAACTATCCCTTGTTTCACTAAATTCCTGGGCGGAAAGGCTCCTCGTTGCTCACCACGCTCCTTCCCGCAGACGCATCGGGAAACTGGGAAGCTGTACGCCAAGCAGTTACGGCGCATTTGACTACCCCGAGCGTGGAGAGGACGTTGGAGAGCAGCCCAGAGAAGCAGGCCAGACTTGGTCTGGATTGGGCGTACTATCTCGAGCATGCTGACAAATGGCCCCGATTCCAAGGAGCACTCACCGCCGAGGTACTGAGCGTGTTTAAATTCGAGCATTTCGCGCTACGCTCCTGCCTCGCCACTCATATAGTGAAAAGCCCTAGCAACACTCACCGAGTGTTGCCGAATAGCAGACATGTGGGAAACTTCACCACCCCTCAAGAGGATCCATGGGCGGAAAATAAATCCCCGCCCCTCCGGAGGTCTAAATTCCCACAAAAATGGGAACTGGCAAGCCCCCTAACTTGCCATTATTGCAAGAAAACGGGGCATTCCTCCGAACAGTGCCGTGAACAAGAAACCGGCTCCTCTTCTCCTCGAAAACTGATAAATAATCTCCGCCTGCGCCTCTGGCTAGGCAGCGGAAAGACGTGCCAGACCTTTGCACGGGCGTGCAAGTGTTTATGGCACCCGCATGGGCGAAATGCCCACGCAATAATAAATCAACTACTCCCACCGCCGCTTGGCTGCCACAGATCTCAGTCATTAGGCTCTCCCACCGGCGTTCGTGATACGCGGCTCCCTCCACGCAGGTAAAGGCAATGCCCGCGCGCCCAGTCACTGGTATCTAAGCGACTGGTACACAAATCCCTCATCCGGCGGGACAGAGTTCTTACTGAGCTATCACACAGACGAAAACCTGTCACGATCGAGGGAATAAACCAATTTAAAATGATACTCCTTTACTGGTCCAATTGAGAGTCACAAGACCTCACCAATCCAAAATTTGCAATCTTGCAGTAGCAAGCCATCTCTCCCCAGAGGCTATGACGTCATCCTGGGACATGACTTTCAGTCCCCACCCCGAAATCACGACACCCAGTCCCCATTCCCGAATCATCCCGCTGGCGCGAGTAATCCTCCCTCGCTTCTCAGCCAAGACTGGCGCTCCCTGGGTACCAGGAGGACGTGCAGTCCCCACCAGTGCCACCTGAGTATGATGTACAGTGGCCCCCTCGATCGGTTCCCGATCCAACTCCAGTGCCCGGCCCTGCCTCAGTGCCAGTGCCAGGGCCCCAATCAGATCTCCCTTCAGAGATGCCACCTCTGCCGGTGCCACTGCATGCCCGAGCAGGGCCAAGCTTCGTCCGTCCTTGACCGACAAGCCCAAGAAACCTCTGATAGCGCCTGACTCTGCCTCTAGTGCCAGCGCCAGAGCGCCACGCCGATCTCCATTCACGGGATCCAAACCCAGATCCCCTCTCTTCCCCGGCCTGGCAATCGCACTACGCCGGTCAGAGAGACGGTTCTCCGACCACCGCGAGCTCACCGCAGGTGCGTGGCTCGGGCGAACCCGCTCGAGCTGGTCAACGCACCCGCGCAGCCGCCATCGCCCCGACCGCCTCTGCCTCAGCCCGTCACGCAATTGTAAGTCAGGATTCTGCCATATCTCACTTGCCGATGAAATCGCAAGAGCCGCGACGGGATCATGGTAGAACCTTGCACGAACACTCCTGCATCAGATGCTTCATCAGCAGGCCCAGGTGGTACTGCGTCGCTTCTCCGGTCGCCCGGCCCTCCGCTTCTCGGCCGAGGACGACTGTCCCATTGAAGAAAGCGACTCCGAGGCGAAATTACCACGTGGCGTGGGACATTCCAGCAGGTAATTTACAAAGAGCTCTAGAGCTCCCATGGCACCTGTGCCGCCATTTCACTTTTTCGGAAGGTCTTGCACCTCTCTTTAATCCAGAAGGGGACGTCAGACCCTCCTCTTCTATCTTCCTCCTCCGCTCCTCTGGAACTTCTATCTCTTTATCACCTTCTATTAATCTTCCCTAAATTATCCCCACAAGAGGCAATTAAATACGGGGATACCATTCCCACACAATGTATAAATCATTAAGAATAATGTATGAGAAGTGGCACGCCCTGCGCCGCCCCATACCTGGCACCGGGCGTGCAGTGCCAGCCCCTCCTGAAGGAGTCGCACTCTTCGCACTTTCTTCGCCCTGGGACTGTGGAAGTGACAGTCCCGGCCGTAATTTATAAGCGTAAGGACGATAAATTCCCGCCTAACACAATAGTAAAACCTCACTTCTTTTTCCCTTAGCTCTTCTGCCAATATCATTTACTTTCTTTTAGTCATTTAGTTTTATTTCTTATTTTAATTGATCATGAAATACAAACTCTTTGCCCTTGTGATTTAAATGCCCCCTTTGTAAGCTCTGAGGGACGTGTCCCTGCTCATATGCGGTCAAGTTTCATTCAGTAACGTCTTGGTAATTTTCCCTTTGTTATTATTATCCTTTTCCCTTCCATTCCTTCCAAGATCTCTGTTTGTCCTACCCTACATCTTTTGTCTGCTCGCCTGCCATAACATTGAGTAGGCAGTGGAGTACAAAAATTAGCGTAGTTTAAGGTTAGCACTAAAACCTCGCATCACTCTCGCCCGCATACAGCTGTTAAAACTGCAGGGGCCGTGTACAAAGCACGTTAAAAACGAAGATAAATTATCAATGCGAATATGTATAGTCATTACAGTATCGCGTAAAAGGACAGTCATTTCTATAAAAGTAAACGCTTGTTTTTCATTTACACAGCCTCTTTAAGGCAGATTGTACTAACCGCATGCATTTTATCTAAAAATTAAGTAAATCAGTATTTTAATTCCTTGAACAATAACCTTTTCTTTTCATTTGTTGGCCATAGCCTCACATATACGTGGTCCTATAATTCACAATTGTTCGAAAGGTCATTACTATAAAGTTACCAGTGGGTAACCAAATCTAAAGTAATTATTCTTTTGCAAGTGTTTAAATCACTTTCTGCGTTCTGTTAACGAAAATTGTCCAATGTGTGTTATTAAAAGTAATGTCACAGCCTCTCATAAAAACCCTTAGAGTAAAGTTCGGCTGCAAGGCAGAATGTAGAGGCAACGTAAAAAGCACTTGCCGCCATTCTTGAATATCGATGCACACACCGAAGGAGTGTGTATGTGTACATCATCTTGTATGTAAGATTAGCAAGAATTGCTGGGCAAACTGCCCTCCCTCCTTTGTTGTTGTTGGTTGTTCTGTTGTGTTTCATTTACTGCTGAATGCCGATCGATAGACCATCATCTGTCTATCGACTTAAAATCAAGGGTTTAAAAGATTAAAGGTACTCCCATTTTTGATAAAGATCTTTCCTTCGAGGCAAAAGTAATCTGGCTTGGGTGTTCTCCTACAGGCCAAACCTCATGGGCAGCAGGTGCAATGAGTCAAAACATCTGTGTTGGGCGCACCCCGTGCCCCAGGAGGGGATGTTAAAAAGCCCACGCAGGTCTCGGCACACACGCGGGCGGGAAGATATGGAATGAAGACATCCCCAACACCTGGGCCCCATCGATGCCCTTGCATCCTAACCACGTGGCCCTTTCAAAGTATGCTTTTCTCGCAGTTCTTCGACCGTATTCCTCGAGCGCACACGCCCATTGCTTGAGTTTCTCGAGGGAGTCCCCAATGCCTTGCCCCTTACGGAAGCCCTTGCATCTCACCACGTGGAAGAAACTGCTCGAACGCGTGTCATCCACGACTGCCACGCGCCTCGAAAATCTGCTACAAGGTAAAGTGCCCTGAAGAGCCCCATTTCAGTCACGCCAGCTTTTGTTCCAATATTTTCTAAAGAGAAAGCCAGAAATTTCCCCTTGCTCCACGTCCGTGCTCTTGCATCGCAGTATTAATTCTTTATTACTCCTTTGGCACCCCTCAGTGCAGCTTCGAATTCATTATTCTTTTGTCTATTTTCACATTGGTATAATGTGCATATCTTCTCATTTCAGAGGGATCCTATCGTGGAAGCTCGACTGTGGCTGGAATTTCCCAGTTTCATTCAATCTACTGAGTCTTCTTTTCCGCATCAATGTGTCATTTATGTAAATACACTACTTTTAAATGTGCCCACGTGTTTTACGTAATATTTCCCTCGTAGTAACCAGAGCCCTATGCTCATAAGTGAAATTCTCCTTTGTTTTCCTCTTTTTTTACAGTTTTCCGCATTCACTTTTAAGTCAGAATCACAAGGCAATTACCTTAAATTATTGCTACTCCTGTCTCCACAGAGCATATTTCAAAACTAAAACCACGGAAACTGGAAAAATGCAGACCTTCGGCCATAGATCTCAAGCTCTTGTGCAGTTGTAAAGTCTCCTCTAGCGTTGCTTCTTTATTGCATTTGTAACTGCCAGATCAGCTATTAGCAAAGCTAAGCTGGGTACGAGACAATTAAGGAACCTTATGTGTAAAACCAGCACACGATCCAGAAAAATTCCACAAGTAATGTGTTAATCTTAGCAAAAACCTTTTTACATAATCGTGACTGTTCTAGGAATTAGAAATAGGGACGCAGCTTTATCTTTTCACTGAGAGAAAAGAACCGTATTAGATTCGTCAATGCATGCCTTCAGGATAGGTAGTTAGGAAAATGTAAATAAATCATCCTTTGCTTCGAGGAATAGTGCGAAATTCCTCTGTGTTAAAATCTTGCCATGGTTTCTTGCTTCGAGGAATAGTGCTGAAAGAAATTCCTCTGTGATAAATTTACTGCAGATTAATTAGCAAACTGTTATTTAGGCGCTAATAAAATTCTAATAGGGACACGATTTATCAGTTTGCATTAAGTTGAAATTCTCAGTAGTTAGAATTGAGTTGGTGTTAGGAAAGCTTAAATTTAAACTCCGCCTTATAGAAATTACACACAGGCTGTTGTACTGTTATCCTCTCAGACGACTGAAAAATCTCCCCGAATCCCAGACGGTATATAAATATACCGGGTTCATTCACCCAGAATCTAAAAATACCCCGGTGTTGGCCAAACGATTTGCACTCCCACCCACCGCCCATGCCCGCGTAGCCATTCATTTCAGCAAACATTTTTCTTTAGTTTCCTGCTAGTAATTTCTAAGTCCTAAGGGACTGCAATCGTAATTACAAGTCCTAAGTGACTCTAAAATTCTGGGCAATGCTGCAGATCACAGAATTTCTCCAAATTCCAAAGCCATCCTCAGAGACTCCTAAAATTCTGCACTGGCCGCATGGCGAGAATTTCTCCAAACTCCAGTCCTCAGAGACTCCTAAATTCTACGGCTGCACATGTAGAATTTCCTCCAAAATTTCAGTCCTCGTGAGACTCCTAAAATTCTACGCACGTGTGGCGAGAATTCCTCCAAACCTGTAGTCCTCAGAGACTCCTAAATTTACCGCCGCAGATCGTGGCTTCTCCAAATTCCAGTCCCCAGACTTGTACTTCCCACGCACGTGGCGAGAATTTCTCCAAATTCCAGTCCTCAGAGACTCCTAAAATTCTACGCCGGCACGTGGCGAATTCTCCACTCCAGTCCTCAGGACTCTGGGGCCCCACTGCTCAGACGTATGAGAATTTCTCCAAATTCCAGTCCTCAGAGACTCCTTGGCACCCCACGTCGCATCGCAGGCGAGGATTTCTCCAAAACGGTCTCAGAGACTCCTAAATTTACGCTGTGGCCATGTGGCAGAAACTCTACTCTCTGCAGAACCCAAAATTAAGTACTTTTTGAGACAAATATATAGTGCGTAAAGCTCACACACGCCCAAGCCCCCTTACTTCTGACTGATCGCCCAGTTCTAGGAACAAATTCTTAACTTTCACGCCAGCCGGCCAAGTCCGAAAGTGACAAAAATCCCACTTCACGCTTCCGAGACGATATTAAAAAAATTGCTCGCCAAGAACAACCACTGCCTTCCCAAGACACATCCAATTTTAAATGTGCTGTCTCTCAGACTTACTAATCAACTGTCTTATCTGTGACAGATCCATTCTCCTGCAGTCTGAAACAATTGAGCGCTTTCAGTTTTTGCAATTGAGTCTTTTTCAGACAACCTGAGTCTTTTCAGACATATCCTTTACCCATTATTTCAAATGGCTACTACTCAGAGCCCAACAAAACGAGGATTTTCAAATTCTCTACATGTCCGCTGGGAAGGACATGGACTATCGGGCAAAAAGATCTTGAGAGCATGGGTTCAAGAACGAGTGGATGATAAGGCGGAGAGAGCAAGGAACGCAGAGAGGAGAGAGAACGTGGAAGAGGGAGAGAGAACGAATGCGCCCAAGAGCAGGTGGAGAGAGAGAGAGAGAACACTGCTCAAGAACAACGGGAGGAAAAGAACGCAGAGAGAGAGGGGAGTCCAAATTGCCTAAGAGCAGGGAGAGAGAGAGAGAGAGAACGAATCGCCGGAAGAACAACGAGAGGAGAGAGAGAACGTGAGGAGAGAGAGAGAGACAGAATCGCTTTCAAGAGAAAAGGGGGAGGAACGAATGGGAAGATCGGAGAGCGACAGCGTTTCACGAGCCTGGGCATGCAGGGGAACGACAGCCCGCCACTCCCGCCCCTGCCGCGGGGATGCGGCCCTCAGCCAAGCTCACTGCTCATGCCAAAATGGATCGAGTCCTAACCCCAAGTATGGCTTGAAAGGGCTAAAACACGCGAGGTCCTGGAGTGCTATCTCCCGCAGAACTCTCCCTTTGTTCACTAAATTCCCAGGGGCGAAAGGCCTCGCTAAGCCTACCACGCCCTTCCCGCAGACGATCGGGAATTGGGAAGCTGTACGCCAAGCAGTTACGGTTAAGGCATTTGTGATTACCCCCGAGCGGTGGAGGAGACGTTTTGAGAGAGCAGCCCAGAGAAGGAGACTTGGTCTGATTGGGCGCATCATTCGAGCGGCGCTGACAAAATGGCTCGGACCCAAGGGAGCCACTAACACCGCCAGGTACTGAGCGGCGAACCGAGCATTTCCGGGGCGCCACGCTCCCGCCACCATAGTGGAAGCTCCCAGCAACACTCAATTTGAAAGGTTGCCTAATAGCAGACATGTGGGAAACTCACCAAATTCTCAAGAAGGATCCATGGGCGGAAAATAAATCCTCTCGCCTCCTCGGAGGTTCAAATTCCCACAAAAAATGGGAACTCGGCAAGCCCTTAACTTGCCATTATTGCAAGAAAACGGGCATTCTTCTGAACAGTGCCGAACAAGAAACCGGCTCCTCTCTCCCGAAAACCGACACAATCCTCGGCCTGCACCCCTCCACAGGGGCAGCGGGAAAGACTTTAGCCAGACCTTTGCACGGCGTGCAAGGTTTATGGTTGTTCTCGCGATGGGCAAATGCCCACGCAATAATAAATCACAACTACTTCCCACCGCCGCCTTGGCCGCCACAGATCTCAGTCATTAGGCCCTCCCGCCGGCGTGGGCTCATATACGTAGTCTCCACGAGGTAAGCGAGCCCGCGCCACGAAGTCACTGCATTCGAGGACTCGGCGAACAAATCTCCCTCATCCAAGGGACAGAGTTCTCACGGAGCTATCGTCATTGTGACGAAAAACCTCGCCACGATCGCGAGGGAATAAACCAATTTAAAATGATTCTCCCCCACGGTCCAATTGAGAGTCACAAGACTCACCAATCCAAAATTTGCAATCTTGCAGTAGTACATCTCCCCGGAGGCTATGACGTCATCCTGGGACAAGACTTTCAGTCCCCACCAAATCAATGACAATCTAGGGTCCCCATTCCTCGGACCACCCGCTGGCGCGAGTAATCCTCCCCCCGCTCCCCGCCAAGACTGGCGCTCCCTGGGTACCAGGAGGACGGCAGTTCCCACCAGTGCCACCTGAGCACGATGTGGCCAGTAAGTCTCCCTCGATCGGTTCCCGATCCACCTGAGTGCCCGGCCCTGCCTCAGTGCCAGTGCCAGGGGTTCCCAATCAGATCTCCCTTCAGGAGATGCTAAATTCCTTGCCGGGTGCCACTGCATGCCCCGAGCAGGGCCAAGCTTCGTCCTGCCCTGACCGATTTGCAGCCCAAGAAACCTCTGATAGCGCCTGACTCTGCTCTCCCAGTGCCAGCGCCAGAGCGCCGATCTCCATTCACGGATCCAACCCAGATCCTCTCTTCCCCGGCCTGGCACCGCTTACCAGCTGCCGGTCAGAGAGAGAGAGACGGTTCCTCCCGACCACCGCGAAGCTCACCTGCAGGTGCGGCTCCGCAACCCGTGCCTGAGCTGGTCAACGTTACTCGCGAGCCGCCACGCCTCGACCGCCTCCTCTGCTCTCAGCCCGCCGCCGACGCAATTGCAAGTCAGATCTGCCATATCTCACTTGGCCGATGAACTACAAGAGCCGCACGATCATGGCAGGAACTCCGCATCGGAACACTCCCGCGCCAGCCGTCGCATCAGCAGGCCCAGGTAGTACTCCGTGCCGCCTCTTCTCCGTCATGGGCCCTCCGCTCCCGGCCAAGACGACTGTCCCATTAAGAAAGACTCGAGGCGAAATTAATACGGGCGTGGGACATTCCAGGTGTAATTTACAAAAGAGTTTAGAGCTCCCATGGCACCTGTGCCGCTATTTCATTTTTCAAGGTCTTGGCACCCCATCCAGAAGGGGACGCTGTGACCTCCTCTATCTTCCTCTCCGCTCTCAGAACTTCTATCTCTTTTTATGCACCATTTCTATTAAGACCTTTCCTTAAATTATCCTCACAAGAGGTAATTAAATACGGGATACCATTCCCCACACAATGTATAAATCATTAAGAATAACAGAGTGAGAAGTGGCATCAATGCTCCAGGTGCCTGGCTACTTCCTTGGCACCGGGCGTGCGTGTCAGCCCCCTCCTGAAGGGAGTCACGCCTCGGGCACTTTCTCGCGCCTCTGGGACTGAAGTGATAGTCCGGCCGTAATTTATAAGCTAAGGACGATAAATTCCCGCTAACACAATAAAAAACCTCACTCTTTTTCCTTAGCTTGCCAATATCATTTACTTTCTTTAGTCATTTAGTTATCTTTATTTTAATGAATCGCGAGTCATAAACTTTGCCCTTGTGATTTAAATGCCCCCTTTTGTAAGTGCCTGGAGGGACGTGGTCCCGCTGTTCATATGTCAAGTTTCATTCATAACGCCTTGGTAATTTTCCTTTTGTTATTATTATCCCTTTTTCCCCTTCCATTCCTTCCAAGATCTCTGTTTGTCTCACCTTACACATCTTTTGTCTGCTCGCCCTGGCCATAATACTGAGTAGGCAGTGGACGATAAAATTAGCTGTGAGTTTAAGGTTAGCGTAATTAAAACCTCGCTAATACTCGCCCCGCATACAGCTGTTAAAACTGTGGGGCCGCTAAGCAAAGTACATTAAAACGAAGATCTATCAATGCGAATATGTATAGTCATTACAGTATCGTTGTAAAAGGGGATGTCATTACTTACAAAAGTAAACCCGTTTTCATTTACACAGCTCTCTTCAAGGCAGATTGTACTAACCGCATGCATTTATCTAAAATTAAGTAACCGTGGTATTTTTAATTTTTGAACAATAACCTTTCTTTTCATTTGTTGGCCATAGCCTCATATACGTGGTCCTTATAATCACAAATTGTTCGAACACATTATGTAAAGTTACCAGTGGGTAACCAAATCTAAAAAGTAATTATTCTTTTGCAAGTGTTTAAATCACTTTGCGTTCTGTTAACGAAAATTGTCCTAATGTGTGTTATTAAAAGTAATGTCACAGCTTCATAAAACCCTTAGAGTAAAGTTCATTGCAAGGCAGAATGTAAGAGTAAATTTGAAAAAGTTACTTGCTATTTTCCTGAATATCGATACACACCGAAGGAGTGCATGTACACTCTTGTATGGGGAGGTATTAAGTGATTAGCAAGAATTCGCTAGCAAACTGCCTCCCCCCCCCTCCTTGTTGTTGTTGGTTGTTCTGTTGTAGCCATTTACTGCCAGCCGGCCGATCGAGCAGACCATCTGTCTATCGACTTAAAAACAAGGGTTTAAAGATTGGAAGGCGCTCCCATTTTTGATAAAGATCTTTCCCTTCGAGGCAAAAAGTAATCTTGGCTTGGGTGTCTCTCCTACAGGCTAAAACCTCTGCGCAGCAGGTGCAATGAGTCAAAACATCTGTGTTGGGCGCACTCTGCCCCATAGAGGATAAGGCTAAAAAGCCCACGAGGGTCTCGACACACACGCGGGCTGGAAGATATGGAATGAAGACGCCCCCAACACCTGGCCCCATCGCATGCCCTTTGCATCCTAACCACGTGCCCTTTCAAAAGCATACTTTTTCTCTCGCGTTCTTCGACTGTATTCTCAAGCCCACACGCCATTGCTTGGAGTTTCGAGGGAGTCCCCATCGCTTTGCCCCTTTACTAAGCCCTTGCATCTCACCACGTGGAAGCAACCGCCGTGAAATCGCAAGTCACTTTGACGGACTGCCTTCACGCGCCCGAAAATCTGCTAAGGTAAAGTGCTGCCCTGGAAGAGCCCCATTTAGTCACGCTTTGTCTCGTGAATATTTTCTTAAAGAGAAAGCCAGAAATCTCCCCTTTGTCTAATGTCCGTGGCGCCTCTTGCATCGGGCAGTGGCTAATTTTCTTTATTACCCTTTGGCACCCTCAGTGCAGCTCGGGACCATTATTCTTTTTGTTCTATTTTTCATTACTGGCGTGAGTAATGTGCATATTTCTCATTTCAGAGGGATCCTATCGTGGCGACTGTGGTTGAATTCCCCAGTTTCATTCAATCTACTGAGTTCCTCTTTCCCGCACTAATGTCATTTATGTAAATACACTACTTTAAATGTGCCCACGTGTTTACGTAATATTTCCCTGCAAAATCAGAGCCCTATGCTCATATGAAATTCTCCTTGTTTTCCTCTTTTTACGCTTTCCGCACTCCACGAAGTCAGGAATCACAAGGCTAAATTACCTTAAATTGTTGCTACCTGTCTCACAGAGCATATTTCAAACTAAAACCACTTGAAAAACGTAAATATATGCATATATATATATATATATATATATATATGTATATAGATATATATAGATATATATATATATATATATATATATACATATATATATGTATTATATATATATCCTTATGGTTGGTAGGATGTACAAAAGGCTACAAGTACGCTTTGACTCTCACAGAGGAGTAAGGTTTAGACAGGGAGGTTTGTCCGCTCACTACGGTCTCATTTTGAACCGGAGTGATACGCCACTTCCTGTTTACGGTTTTTGAGGGCTGAACTGCAGCAGTTCTTCGAAGTGAGGGTGAGGCGATGCTGCTTAGTTAAGACTTCCTGTTTTTCAACACTGATGATAATTTTGTTATTCATATTATGGATTTCTGCGTATGGCTTCGTTTCTCTGGTTCCGGTTCTTATCTGTTTTATCATTTGTCAACAGCTTTTTTCAATTACTCAACTAACGAGTATTCTTGCATTTATTTAATAATTTCTTCACTTTTCATTTTATTCTGTTATAATTTTATGCTCTTTTTATAATAACTCTCTTGTCTATCTATGAATAATAATAACCAAAACAATGAAAACGAAAGTAAACATTCGTACAGCATAAAATAAAATATGTTAAACCTAAACCAAGGTACATTGTGTTAATCAGTAGTGATAAATCAACGTTGTTAAGAAAAATACATTTGATGCTATACATGAAAAATGTCGTAATTAGTATGAAAAAAAGTCATATGTAAAGAAAATTACAAGCAAAACTGCAATTTCCTTTCGGATTCCAGATTAGTAACCGGAATTAAATCATATTGTTACCCATTTTAAAATTATTAAAAGAAAACACAGAATATTGTACTCACATGCTTACTACTACTACTACTACTACTACTACTACTACTACTACTACTACTACTACTACTACTACTACTAACAATAATAATAATATTTTTTGTGGTGACATTACACTGTATTTTAATCTTAATAAACAGGAGCAGTAAAATCATGGCCGATTCTTAATCTTCTTTCCGGTTTTCATTATATCATGGAAGTTATAGATGACAGTAATGCGCAGTGTTTAGTATATCTTTACTTTTTTGTGCAAAACAGTTGTGCTTGCTGTCCTGACCATCTCTTATATTACTATCATTTTCTATTTTATTCCAAACAATATCAAAATGGCATCTTGACTGACAGGTCTGCTGCCCACTTGGTTGCGGAAAGTACATAATTACTGTATGTCTTCTTTTCATTGAAATGTCAAGTTTCTGTATACATTCCAGTTTTGTAGTCTATCTATATGACATCAGTGGAACTGGAAGCAGCACTGGGACTTTTTTCCAGTGCCTCCATCGTTATCTATCTGTTTATATATGAAGTTAGAAGCAGTACTGCAGCGCAGTTTGCGTTGTTTCATTGTTTCCTTACATCACTCA
The DNA here is from genome assembly GCF_040412425.1 of Macrobrachium rosenbergii. Taxonomy (NCBI): domain Eukaryota; kingdom Metazoa; phylum Arthropoda; class Malacostraca; order Decapoda; family Palaemonidae; genus Macrobrachium; species Macrobrachium rosenbergii. The sequence continues at coordinate 35,903,653 of NC_089747.1, forward strand.
AAACACTTAAACTCTGTCTGTGTGTAGTAGTAGTAGTAGTAGTAGTAGTGGTAGTTTTCTTATTTCGCCATACTTTGTTAGTTCGATGGCTCTTATATTCGTTATTCGATATGTTCTAACTGATCATAAATGATATAGCATTTCTTTCACTTGTCAGCGGATAATGCACATGTTCTGTGTTCTGCATTATCATGTAAAAAATTTCCGTCAAGACTCTTTTTCATTTGATTTTTCTGTAGTGTTCATACGTTATCACCTAAACTCAGCACTGAAAGATCTTTTTGAAGATTGATGACGAGAAATCTATATTGTAATTTACTGATGTATCAACTAAACGATTTTTCTACAGTCCCTGTGTAATATAGAATTGAAATTGCAGAACAGTAATTATATTTTTGCTACAGTTCCTGTGTTCAAGTTGTTCATAACAACCCTTCAATTTTACTTCATTTAAAAGTTCAGTGCGATTTATTTCATAGACAGAATTACACAGGATGCTCATCTTTTGGAAATGCAAGGTGTATGGAGATACTGCACTTGGCAGTGTTGCCAACTGGAACGAAATCTCATGCTATATAAGGTAGAGAATGCAAAGGGTCAGTGACCTGAACGACAAAAATTCAAATGATAAAGACCTATGAATTCCTTCTTTTTTTCATTTTACCAGAAAAAAAAGAGATTACTTTCATTTGATTATCAGAATGACATTCAGGAAGCTCAACTTGCCTTACGGAGACTCATTCAGGAAGTTGACTCCGTAGGCAAACGATTGTTGTCTTTCCAGCCATCATGGCACATCACCCATCTTTTTTTATCGTGCTGTTCAGCTTTGCTTATACAGTCTTTGCTTTTGACCTAGATGAAGGTAAGTCTGCTCGAATAAGAACAACAACAACTGCTGCTACTGTTATTCTGCTACAAGTTGTAGTTTGTGGAGATGTTCAGATATGTGCATAACTTTTTCTGACGAGACAAGAGGTATTGTCTAGCTGTAGACCTCAGATGGTTTCAGTGCTCTGATGGTTTCATTGGTAAAGTGTGGTGGCGAGATCAAACAAATGAGGAAGTTGGTGATAAATTTGGTGCCACATGACTGGAAAACAGACGGAGACCTCAAAGACTGGGATCGTCTGGACACTCAATGAAAATGAGTGGAGAGTAGTAAAAAAGTCAAAGTAGTGGACATGGAAGTCTAAGAGGACCAAGACTAAAGGGAAGACCCAAAAGATCATGGAGAAAGGACTCACATGGAAACTGAAGCAAGCTAGGAATTCAGGAGTAAATGGCAATTACAGTAGAGAAGGGATAGAAATCTTTTGTATGTCTAACTCCATAATGACAAAACCTGACATGAAACGGAAATCCCTTCGTAAAACAAGATTGTAAAGTCACCAATTCGGCGCCAGGATAGTGTTTCGGCGGCGCCATTAATTAAGTCTCCGCTGAGCTTGTTTTCTTTGGTGACTTCCCGTTTTCTTCAAGCTCAATTAGTCACGCCTAAAACGTGCCAGGTCACGCATTTTAATCATTTTTACTTTATGGTATTTATACGAATGTCACACATTGTGTATCACATGTTTCTTCATTCACAGGCATCAAGACTGTATCTATATTGTAGCTCTGTATATTTTGTATTGTAATTTGTACTCGTTCACTGCATATTATTGTTTATTGTTTCGACCTCAGGTCACAGTCAATTCCATTGTCTCTCACGGCCCGGCGTCAGTCGGCCGCAATATAAACCGCCTGGATCTGTAATAAAGCAGCAGTAACCTTTACCTGCTCGTTTCTTTGACACCTTACAGTGGTGACCCCGAGTATCCCGGAGCCATTAAGCGGACTCACACGGCGACTCAGTCTTGGCTCCAGGATTTCTCCAAAAACGCTCTTAGCGGCCTAAACACGCGCTGTAACCAGCGTTTGAGCGTGCTGACTCTCCAGCGCATACCCCACCAGCGTCACTAGCGGAACCACACGGGCGCACGAAAAGTGCGCGTACTGACGCCAAATATACCCCACTCCAGTAAGGGGGTCAAAGGAGCGAGCATGGACGCGGATATCCCTCCTTCATGCAGTTAAACGCGACCCAGCGACTCGAGGTTTACCTACCTCCCATCACAGCCGCCCCGCCCCAATCGAGGCCCTCCCGCAACTCCACACCAGCGCCCAACACACGACGGCCGGGCAACACAATCGCGGGCCGCCCTCACCGTAAAGCTGCCGCCGTTTATGCAGGGGAACCCATCAAGGTGGCTGCGCAGGGTGGAGAGCCACTTCAGAATCGCGGACCTCACGGACGAAATCCTACAGGCCGACACAGTGCTCAACGCCCTTCCGGAGGACGTGTACAACAAACTCATCTCGCGAAAACCAAACACTCACCCTCACCCATACAGCACCACAAAAAGTTCCTCCTCGAAGCTTGCTCCCCTGCCCATCGCCGAGCAGGCCGCCCGTGCTATCGACCTTGCCAATAATCCACGCCACGACCTCAATCCAAGAGACGCTTGGGGCATGGTCGTGGATCTCCTGTCAATACCAGTCTTGGGTGGCACAAACAAGCGGCAGGAGATAAGCTTCATACGGGAAATCTTCCTTCGCCAACTCCTCCTCCCGAAGTACGCAACCAGATCGCTCACCCCACACCATGCCTGTCGAGGACCTCAGAGGCGGCACAACACCTCACAGACTCCGTCAAGGCTTCACAGCGGCTAAAACCGGCCACACAGCCGGTCAGCTCCGTCCAGCCTGAAGAGGACGTGGAGCAGCCCGTCAACGCCATCGCCAACAGACGTCCACCGAACCACAGCAGACGGTGGTCCCGGGCTTCTGTCGCTACCACAAGTGGTTCGGAAAGGACGCCGAAACTGCCTGCCGCCCTCTGCTCGTTCAACCGTTCAAAAAACGGGGGTGGCGGCCCAGCAGGACAGGCCGCCATGGCAGCCGAAGAACCCAGGGCCTCAAAAACAGTAGGTTTTTACGCCCGCGACACCGTCTCCGGCAGGATGATGCTGGTCGACACAGGAGCCTTTAAGTCGGTCTTCCCAGCATCCAGAGAGGACCGCAACCAGACACCAGACCCGGCCACCTTCCTGACGGCCGCCAACGGAACCCCATCCTCTCCTACGGCACCAGGCTCCTGTCGATCTCCATCCTTGGCCAGAGTTACTCCTGGGACTTCATCGTCGCGGACGTGGAACCCCACTCCTGGGGGCCGATTTTCTGGCGCACTTCGGCCTGCTAGTCGACGTGGGGCGCAAGCGCCTCGATACCGACTCCTGCCGGTCTCTCCGTTAACGGCGGGACCCAGACCCACCATCAGCGCCGTCGCCCCCACCAGTATGCACACCTTCTGTCGGAGTTCCCTGAGGTGTTTAAGCCCGAGCCGCCAAGTCCCGGGGCCCCAGCCAAGCACGGCATATACCACCATATAGTGACTAAAGGGCCCCCGACACATGCGAAGTTCCGCAGGCTTCCCCTCAGCGCCTTCAGGAGGCGAAAAAGCATTCAGGAGATGGAACGGATGGGCATCTGCAGGAAAGCCTCCAGTCCATGGGCCTCCCCCTCCACATGGTGCAGAAACCGGACGGCTCCTGGAGACCCTGGCGGCGACTACAGGCGGCTCAACATTGCAACGGAGCCCGACCACTACCCTCTGCCCAATATGCAAGACCTCACGGCCTCCTTTCACGGGGCCAAAATATTCACTAAATTGGACCTTCTTAAATCTTATTTCCAGGTACCTGTTGCGCCAGAGGACATACAAAAGACAGCCATCATCACGCCCTTCGGGTCCTATGTGTTCGCCTTCTCCACCTTCGGGCTGAGGAACGCCGCCACCTTCCAGCGGCTCATGGACAGCATCCTAGGGGACCTAAAATTCTGCGTCTGCTACGTCGACGACATTCTCATATTTTCCAGGTCTCACAGCGAACACCAGAGGCACATCAAAGCAGTCCTCCAGCGCCTCCAAGAAAACGGCCTGCGTCGTCCGTTTTGACAAGTGTACCTTCGGCGTCCAGAAAGCAGAATTCCTGGTCACGAGGTGTCTCCGACAGGCGTCCGCCCTCTTACATCGAAAGTGGCAGCCGTAGCCAAGTTCCCGACACCCACCTCCATCAAGGCCGTCCAGGAGTTCCTTGGGATGGTAAACTTCTACAGGCGGTTCATCCCGGGATCGCGCACACCACGGCCCCCTGACGGAAGTCCTAAAAGGTCAACCAAGTCCCTGTCTTGGGGACCCAGCCAGCAGCAGGCCTTTTCCCTGACGAAGGCCGCCCTCACCAAGGCAACCGCCTTGGCACACCAGGATCCCAAGGCTCCCCTCCAGCTGACGACAGACGCCAGTAACGTTGCCTGCGGTGCTGTTCTGGAGCAAATCATCAACGGCGCCCCAGCCCATCGCCTTCTTCAGCAAGAAGTTCAATCCCGCAGAGTCCCGCTACAGCACCTTCGACAGGGAACTCTGCGCGATGTACCGCGCAGTTCGCACTTCAAGTTCCTCCTGGAGGACGCCCTTCACAATCTTCACAGACCACCAGCCACTGGTTCACGCCTTCCACGAAGCAGGGGGGCATGGTCTTCCAGACAGCAGCGCCACCTCTCAGCCAGAGCCGAATTACCTGTGTTCGTCAGGTACCTCCCCGGCAAGAAAAATCCCGTAGCAGACGCCCTCTCAGAGTCGAGTTGAACGCAGTGCAGCTTGGTGTAGATTACCAGGACCTTGCCAGGGAACAGGCCGCTGACCCAGAAACCCCAGCATACCGCACCGCCATCACATCCCTCAAGTGGCGGACGTGACCCTCGCCCCTGGAGGCCCCAGCCTGCTCTGTGACATCAGCACAGGCCAGCCCCGCCCTTTGGTTCCAGCCTCACGCCGCCGCCAGGTATTCGACATCATTCACGGCCTCTCACACCCTCCGGCAGGACCACGCCAAACTGCTTTCAAAAAAGTTCGTCTGGCACGGGGTGCAAAAGGACGCCACAGCCTGGGCAAAACAGTGCCTGCAGTGCCAGACCAGTAAAGTGGGTCGTCACACGCAGTCGGGGTAGGCGAAACCCCACAGCCAGGGCGCCGCTTAAACATCCACATCGACGTCGTCGGGCCCCTTCCCCATCAGGCGGATCCAGATACCTCCTCACGGTGGTAGACCGTTCGACGAGGTGGCCCGAAGCCACGCCCATGCAAGAAGCCACCGCCAGCGGCGTGCGCCGAGGCCCTGCTCTCCAGCTGGGTTAGCCGCCGGCGCCCCGGACCACATCACAACCGACAGGGCCCCGCTTTCCTCTCCGAGCTGTGGTCTGCCCTGGCTCAACTGCTGGGAACCACGCACCACACCACCACAGCGTACAACCCAGCGGCCAACGGCCTGGTTGAACGGTTCCACAGGTCCTTAAAGTCATCCCTCATGACCCGCTGCACCGCCGAGACTGGAAACATCAGCTGCCGTGGGTCCTCCTCGGGTTGAGGACCGCCCCAGAGCCGACGGCACCCCATCCGCAGCTGAACAAACCTATGGGGGAACCCCTCGTGGTGCCGGGAGAGCTCGTGACGGATGATCGCCACTCCCCATCTCTGCAGAGGCTCCGCGACGTGGCCGGCAAGTTAAACCTGCAGCAGCACTCATACATCGACAGAGCAACCACCTTCATGCCGCCACAGCTGTCATCCGCCACCCACATCTTCGTCAGAGTCGACGCCGTCCGTCCACCACTAACTAAGCCCTACAGGGGACCCTTCCGCGTGCTGGAGCGGAACAGCAAGGCGTTCCCGGCTGGCACTTCCAGGCAAGAACGACTGGGTTTCCATAGACCGGCTAAAGCCCGCCTTCCTGTCGGAGAGTCCCGCAGCGACGCAGCACCCCTTCTGCCCAAACGCACTCCAGCACGCCCTCACCACCGCAGGCGCGGCCGCCCCAGGAAGGGACCGCCCAAACAGCAGCCTCACAGGCGGGAGGCCCCTCAGTTATCTTTCAAGGAGCCGCGGCACCTTCAGCGTCCCACCAGGTACAGGGGATTAATCAGACGCGTCCCTCGTCTTTGGGGAGTATTTGTAAAGTCACCACCCGGTGCCAGGATAGTGTTTTCGGCGGCGCCATTAATTAAGTCTCCGCTGAGCTTGTTTTCTTTGGTGACTTCCCGTTTTCTTCAAGCTCAATTAGTCACGCCTAAAACGTGCCAGGTCACGCATTTTAATCATTTTTACTTTATGGTATTTATACGAATGTCACACATTGTGTATCACATGTTTCTTCATTCACAGGCATCAAGACTGTATCTATATTGTAGCTCTGTATATTTTGTATTGTAATTTGTACTCGTTCACTGCATATTATTGTTTATTGTTTCGACCTCAGGTCACAGTCAATTCCATTGTCTCTCACGGCCCGGCGTCAGTCGGCCGCAATATAAGCCGCCTGGATCTGTAATAAAGCAGCAGTAACCTTTACCTGCTCGTTTCTTTGACACCTTACAAGATTTGTAGATGGCCTCCTTATCCACTGCCACGAGGGAGGACTAATTCCTTGCTAACAGTTTTAACAGCCGGTAAGTTGGTTTGTTGGTGATAATGAATTTACTTCCTTTATAGTGGGGTGCCATAGTACCCAGTCAGGTCAAGTTGTTGCAAAAGTTTGTTTTTGTGTTTGAACTTGATGATATGAGTGTTTAGAATAATTTTAGTTCGAGTGTCAGACCAGCAGACCATTATTATGATTTCTGTGGGCTCCAATCTAAAATGGACATTCCGAATTATATTCATTTTTTTCACAGGTCATTATTGTTCTAAGTGGCTTAAAACACAGTTGTGCAGAAATATTTTTTCAATAAAACGTTAAGAAGTAACAGAAATGCAAATACTTATTATTCATGAATTATATGAGAAAGAATGGATGGAAGCAGTGTGTGATATTTTAGATGCAGATGTTTTTACAGAAAATGAATCCCCTCTGATGAGGTCATCGTTCCATGCTGCTCGATCAGATCATGATGGGCATCCAGCAAAGAGCATAGAAGCCCTGCTGCCACTTTTCATGAAAAAGCAGCAAGTCGTGAAATGATTCGACATGGAATGGAACTTTTTTTTGTTTTATTTTTATTAAAATTTCATTACAAATATCAATTAATTTTATACAAAGTTTTCATAACAATTATATCAACTGGTGAAAAAGATAACCGAGTGCCTCAACCTTCAACAAATCCCTGTCTTAGTGGTTGATCAGCCTCTTTATGATCTTGCAAAGAAAATGCAGTAAACCTCTCCCAGAGAAGTTTAGAGAAGACAAGTTTCTGGTGATGGTAGGGGACTACATATTGAAATGGCATAGTGGAGCACAATGGGAGATCTTTTGTGTGGTTCTAGATGGCCTGAATCCCTGAAAAATGCTGGTCTAGCAAAGACAGAAGCGGCAGCCACTGCAGTGTTGATAGCAACAAATGTAATGAGAACAAGATATGCCTGTCAAGTTACTGCTGTGGTACTTAATAATCTTCTTCGGCGAGCCTGTAAGGACTGGGGATTGAGTGACATACTGGCTGGGTGTTGACTGGTTTATTGGTAGTTCCTTACTGAGATAAATGTACAGAATCTTCGAAGATGTTATTGACGCTTGCGAGCGGTAAAGTGGCATCTACTCACAGACAGGTAAAAACAGAGGTACAGATTCGGGCATCTGTGTTTGTCGGCAGACAAACAGATGGCAATATTGAGAGACATGATTAACATACAGTGATGAAACATATATCAATGGAAAGACCAGGAAATTCTACATATGGCCAATTGCATGAGATTCAAGACAGATTAATGAATACAATGCAGTAGCATAATATATGTGAAATGGCGAGACGTTTGGCGTCTTCACAAACAGAAACATACATACAGTTTGATAAAGAAGATTTGGTGGAACATTATGAGTACATGATTAGAATACTTGCATGGCAATGCAAGTAGTGGTGATTGTACATAAATCAAGACAACAATGGTTTGGGAGAAACAGACAGAAATATTGTATGGCTGAAACCGCGTTCCTTTAGAGAAAGAAAACTAGATGCTATTGTTTTGTCTTGTCCACTCCGATAGATGACGATTGATGAACACATGAACACACGCATGTTTGGAAGAGACAGTATCAGGCTCTTACAAATACTCTCCCCCAAGACGTGGGTAACGTCTGATTAATCGGCGCATCTGCGGGTGAACACACACGTGTGTTTGGAAGAGACGGTGTCGGGACGACGGGCTCTTACAATACTCCCCCACAAAGCGAGGCATCGATGCAAAAATTGTCTTGTCACAATTGTAGTTGGCTTGAAGGGCTTGGGCTAGGGGCGGGTAGGAGGCTGAAGGGTGGCGCCGGCTGGCAGGAGCTCGAGGAGGACGGGAGTGGGTTGAAGGGTGACGTCGGATGATCCTTCGGTGGCCGGTTCGAGGGCTGAAGGATGACGGCGGCTGATCCTTGGTAGCCAGCTCGAGAGGGGTGGCAGCAGGCTAAAGGATGACGTTGGCTGGTCCTTCGTTGGTCAGCTCATCCAGTACGAGTGTGGGGGTGGCTTCAGGTTTCCTGGAGGAGGCATCCAGGACTCCGGTGGTGGGGTGGGTAATCCTGGAGGGTTGGACTTCTACTGAGAACTTGGGAATGGCGGGAAGCAGCGAGGCGGCGAAGGGTCTGTCAGCGCGTGGGTCGTCATCTTGGGTCGGCTGGGTCCTTCGGGTCACTCTGGGGTCACCAGTGTAAGGACTGGGGATTGAGTGACATACTGGCTGGGTGTTTACTGGTTTATTGGTAGTTCCTTACTGAGACAAATGTACAGAATCTTCGAAGATGTTATTGATGCGTGCGAGTGGTAAAGTGGCATCTACACACAGGCAGGTTAAAACAGAGGTACAGATTCGGGCATCTGTGTTTGTCGGCAGACAAACAGATGGCGATTAATATATAGTGATGAAAAATATATCAATGGAAAGACCAGGAAATTCTACATATGGCCAATTGCATGAGATTCAAGACAGATTAATGAATACAATGCAGTAGCATAATATATGTGAAATGGCGAGACATTTGGCGTCTTCACAAACAGAAACATACATACAGTTTGATAAAGAAGATTTGGTGGAACATTATGAGTGATTGTACATAAATCAAGACAACAATGGTTTGGGAGAAACAGACAGAAATATTGTATGGTTGAAATTGCGTTCCTTTAGAGAAAGAAAACGAGATGCTCTTGTTTTGTCTTGTCCACTCCGATGGATGACGATTGATGAACACTCAAACACACACGTGTTTGGAGGAGATGGCGTCAGGCTCTTACAAGCCTACAATGATTCTGGAGCTGATGTAGACCTTGAGGAATGGGCAGCTTCTCAAAGGAGTCCAACATTCAAGTTCTGGCTACTTGTACATAAGTGTAAAGTCCCCGCTGAGCGGGTTTTCTATGGTGAACCACCCGTTTTCTTCGATATCGCTCCTACAGGATCGGGTCAAGCGAAATTAGCCATATTTTTCCTGTGTAAATATGTATCTATTGCTAATTCGTTTGTATCTGCTTCCTTTGCACGTGTTAGAATGTTGTTATGTCAATTCTTGTGAACTTCCTTTTTACATTACTTGTATTTACCCATTGTAATTATTACCGAGAGTAATTGACCTCGGGTCACCTAAAGTCTATTGTATTCCTCAGTGTGACGTCCACACGTTGCTTTATAAGCGACTTGCGTTCTGAATAAACTAGCAGTACCTGTCCTCCTGTTCATTATTTCGCACCTCTTAAATAAGTACCAGCAGACCATTTTCATGTTCATTCGGGCACATCATGAATGGAAGTTTGAGCTCATGGTCTCTTCACTGCAGAAAATCATACCTCTGTTCTTTGCACTTGATCACCAGAACTATGCAAGATGGGTGTCAATTTTCATACGAGACAGACTTGGAAACCCTCTGTGACAGCATCAAAAAAGAGTTTGAGTAAGGACACTGGGCAATCACTCAAAGCAATCGGCATTTTTCGTCACCAACTATAGATCAAGCACATGAGCAAGCAAACAAGAGGGTGAAGGGAGTAGGTGGTGTGATTGGTCTGACTGAGAACCCTCCAATGCTGGAACACTGGATTGTGACTGGTCCGGAAATCAGTCTTGTACTTGAAGAGTTCACTGGGGCAAGTCATGATAATGAGGAACTAGGTCATCAAGTGGAAGGTTTTGCTTCACAGCACCAATTTCAGTGTCATGCAAATGATCTGGAAGAGGTGTTGCTCAGCAAGAAATCGCCTTTTAAAGAGGCCATTGAGGATCTGGTAACATTAGACAACAAGTTTTGTGAATCTGCAGCTGCTGCATTGTCAGTCAACAACATCGAATCATTAGGACAAGAGCAGTATGATAACTTTCTGGATCATGTGCTTCGCTCAACAAAACACCTCTGGGAGCACCAATCAAACAGAATAGCTTGTTGCTGTACTGTGAGAAAAAAGTACCAAGAAAGACTGCTAATAAGGTGAAAGTGCAACACTTCAGACGTCATGTAGAGCTCTTTGGGCAAACTTTCCTTCGTATGGACAGCTGTGGCGGGAATTTGGAAGAGTTCTTTCATCATGAATCTTCTCCATACCCACCTGCGTTGTCATGTGATGGATCCCTCAACTCTTGCACTAAGTCACACCTGTTAGTCAATATCATGGAAGCAACATCTGTCCATTAAGAGCTAGTTCCACCAGATGCTTATGACTTCATCAATGATGGTGGAGCACTGATTCACTCCCTCCTTGGCACAGCTGCACATGGTAAAACCTTTCATTTCTATTTCGAAAAGGTTTTCTGTCCAAGAGTTCACCATGAGTTGAAGTTTTAAGAGGTGCAAAAGAATGAGCAGGAGGAAAGGTACTGCTACTTTATTCAGAATGCAGGCCACTTATAAAGCGCTGCGTGGACGTCACACAGAGAAATACAATAGAATTTCGGTGACCTGAGGTCAATTACTCTTGGCAATAATTACAATGGATAAATACAAGCAATGTAACAATTGAGTTGACAAGGATCGACATAACAACATTCTAACACATGTACAAAAGAAGCAGATGCAAATGAATTAGTAATAGATACAAATTTATATAGGAAAATATGGCTGATTCTGCTTGACCTGATCCTATTAGGAGTGGTATCGAAGAAAACGGGTTGTTCATCATAGAAGACTCACTCAGTGGGAACTTTACAAATACTCCTCCCAGGTATCTGCTGGGACGTTGGAGAGTGCCACAGCTCCACGAAGTCAGCTGGGGGGTGTGGTGTGAGCGGGAGCAGCTGGCTGTGGTTTTGGCTGGTTGCTTTCGGGGTGGCCACACGACCTCCTTTTGGGGTGACTCGGCTGCGGAGGTGACGGTTCTCAAGGAGGGCGCTGTGTGGTACCATCTGCTGTGTCCTCCAACAGAGCGGGGTTGAGACGGTCGACCGACACCCAGTCGTCCTTCCCGTGCAGGGCGAGGTGAAATGCTTTGGTGTTCCTCTCGAGCACGCGGAAGGGCCCCCTGTAGGGTCTGGTCAGTGGAGGGTGGACAACGTCATCCCTGACGAAAACGTGGCTGGTGGAGGATAGGCCGGGAGTCGTGAAGCTTGTTGACCTATCGGTATAGTCCATTGGCAGGGGGCAAACTTCCCGACAATGTCGCGGAGCCTCTGGACTGACAGGTTGTGACGATCTCCCGTGACGAGTTCGCCCGGGACTACGAGGGGCTCCCCGTAGATTTTCTCTGCTGCGGACGGGTCGCCGTTGTCTCTGGGGGCGGTTCTCAGTCAGAGTAGGACCCAAGGTAGCTGGTACTTCTTCCAATTCTCGGCGGTGCAGCAGGCCATGAGGGACGCCTTCAGGGACCTGTGAAATCTCTCCACCAATCCGTTGGCTGCGGGGTTGTAGGCGGTGGTGGTGTGGTGAGATGTCCCCAGCATGCGTGCCAGGGCGTACCACAGCTCGGACAGGAAAGCCGGGCTCTTGTCGGTGGTTATGTAGTCCAGGACACCGAACTGACTGATCCAGCTGGAGAGGAGGGCCTCACCGCACGCACTGGCGGTGGCTTCCTGCATGGGCGTCGCTTCAGGCCACCTGGTTGAGCGGTCGACAATCGTCAGGAGGTATCTGGCCCCGCCTCATGGGGGAAGGGGGCCTACAACGTCTACGTGTGTGTGTCCAAATCACCTCCCTGGGTGGGGAAACTTGCCTACCCCTGTCTCGGTGTGACGCCCTATCTTGCTGGTTTGGCACTAGATGCACTGTCTCGCCCAGGCCGTCGCGTCCTTCCACATCCCGTGCCAGACGAACTTCTCTGCCAGCAGCTTGGCCGCCGTCCTGCCGGAGGAGTGGGACAGCCTGTGTATGACATCGAACACCAGACGGCGGCGGGAGGCGGGCACCAGCGGGCGAAGCTGACCAGTGCTTATGTCGCACAGCAGTTTTGGACCCCCGGGGGCAAGGGTCACGTCCTTCCACTTGAGGGACGTGATGGCGGTGCGGTAGGCTGGAGTCTCTGGGTCGGTGATCTGCTCCCGGGCGAGGTCCTCGTAGTTGATCCCGAGCTGCACCGCATTGAGCTCAATTCTGGAGAGAGCGTCTGCTACAGGGTTCTTCCTGCCGGGGAGGTACTTGATTGAGCAGGTGAACTCCACAATGGCTGCGAGATGCCGCTGCTGCCTGGAAGACCATGCATCCCCCTGCTTTGTGAAGGTGTGGACCAGCGGCTGGTGGTCCGTCCAGATTGTGAAGGGCGTACCCTACAGGAGGAACTTGAAGTAACGTACCGCCCAATACACTGTGCAGAGTTCCCTGTCGAAGGTGCTGTAGCGGGCCTCCGTGGAGCTGAACTTTTTGCTGAAGAAGGCGATGGGCTGGGGGGCACTGACGACGATCTGCTCCAGGACGGCTCCACAGGCGATGTTGCTAGCGTCTGTCGTCAATTGGAGGGGGGCGTTGGGGTCCTGGTGGGCCAAGGCGGTTGCCTCGGCGAGGGCGGCTTTCGTCAGGGAGAAGGCCTGCTGCTGGCTGGGTCCCCAAATTAAGGATTTCGGTTGGCCCTTCAGGATCTTCGTCAGGGGGGCCATGGTGTGTGCGACCCCAGGGATGAACCTCCTGTAGTAGTTGACCATCCCGAGGAATTCCTGTACGGCCATGACAGAGGTAGGGGTAGGGAACCTGGTGATGGCTGCAACCTTTGATGCGAGTGGACACACACCCTCCGGGGATACCTCGTGGCCCAGGAAGTCAGCTTTTTCGACGCCGAAGGTGCATTTATCAAACCTGACGATGAGGCCGTTCTCCTGCAGGCGCTGCAGGACCGTCCATATGTGTCACAGGTGCTCTTTGGGGGATCTGGAAAAAATTAGAATATCGTCCACGTAGCAGACGCAGAAGTTCAGGTCCCCCAGGATGCTGTCCATCAGCCTCTGGAAGGTTGCCCCCGCATTCTTCAGGCCGAAGGTGGTTGACAAAGACGTAGGACCCGAAGGGCATGATGATGGCAGTTTTGGGGATATCCTCTGGAGCAACTGGTACCTGGAAGTAAGATTTCAAAAGGTCTAATTTAGAGAATATTTTGGCCCCGTAAAAGGAGGCCGTGAGATCTTGCATGTTTGGTAGAGGGTAGTGATCAGGTTCAGTTGCGAGGTTGAGCCACCAGTAGTTGCCACAGGGTCTCCTGGAGCCATCCAGTTTCTGCACCATGTGGAGGGGAGAGGCCCACGGGCTGGAGGCCTTCTTGCATTTGCCTATCCCCTCCATCTCGGCGAAAGCATCCTTGGCCTCCTGAAGGCACCGAGGGGGAAGCCTCCGGAACTTTGTGTGTGTTGGAGGGCCCTTCGTCTTAATGTGGTGGTAGATTCTGTGCTTTGCCGGGGCCCTGGGTATCTGGCGCAGCTCAGGCTTGAAAACGTTGGGGAACTCCTTCAGCAGCTGGGCGTACTGGTGTTGGGCGACGGAGCAGATGGTAGGCGCGCTGGGTCCCGGTGCCAGGGGGAGGGACTGGCAGGAGTTGGTGTCTAGGAGATGCTTGCGACTGACATCGACTGCCAGCCCAAAGTGGGCGAGGAAATCCGCGCCCAGGAGTGGGGTCCTTACGTCCGCGACGATGAATTTCCACGTATATCTCTGGCCAAGGATGGAGATCAACAGGAGCCTGGTGCCATAGGAGAGGATGGGGGACCCGTTGGCAGCCGTCAGAAGGGCAGCTGGGTCCGGCGGGCGTCTGCGGTCCTCCCTGGATGGTGGAAACGCTGATCGAACGGCCCCAGTGTCGACCAACATCATCCGGCCAGAGACAGTGTCGTGGACATAGAAGCCTAATGGTTTTGGGCTCCTGGGTTCCTCTGCTGCCATGGCGGCCTGTGCTGTTGGCTGCCACCTCCCCTGTTTTTTGGATGGGCGAAAGAGCAGGGGGGTTGGCAGTTCTGGGCGTCCTTGCTATACCGCTGGTGGTAGTAGCAAGGCGCCGGTGGGTTTTTCTTGTGGTGGTACGCTGGCCGCCTTCTGGTGATGCCGCTTATCTCCTCCTCTGCGTTATCCTCTGGCTGGAGGGAACTGATGGGGTGTGCGGGCGTGGATGCCCACTTCGCTGCCCTTGCGGAGTCCATGAGCTGCTGTGCCGTCCTGATCAGGTCCTCGAGCGGCATGGTGTAAGAGTCGAGGATCTGGGTTAGGACCTCCAGGAGGAGCTGACGGAGGAGGATCTCCCTCGATAGGCTAATCTCCGACTGTCCGTCTCGGGAAGGGTGAGGAGGTCCTGGATCACGCCCGAAGTCTCCAGGATGTTCTGGTCATGCCGCGGGTTGTTGACGAGGTCGGGGCGCAGGCGGCCCTCTCGGACACCAGCAGGGAGCAGGTCTCGACGAGAGAGGTTTTTAGATGCTGGTAGGTGACGTGGTGTGCGGCAGGCACCCACGGGACGAGCTTTCTGTAGACCTCCTCCGGTAGGGCATTGATCACAGCGTCGGCTTGCAGCACCTCGTCAGTGAGTCCCGCCAGTCTGAACTGTCCCTCGGCCCTGTAGAGCCATGATGATGGGTTGCTGTGCGTGAAGGGCGGTAGCTTTATGGCGAGGGCGGATTTAGTCTGTTCTGCCGGGATGGGCAGCGTGCGGGGTGCGGGTAGCGGTGTGGAGGAGCGCGTGATTCTTGGCGCAGGGGAGGGTGCAGGCAGGATGTGCACTAAGTAGATGTCTGAAACCGCGAAGTTCGCGGTTAACTGTACGTGGGAGGGAATGTCCGTGTCCATACTCACTCTTGTCCTCTTAATTGGAGTGGGATCCTCAAGTCAGTACGCACTTGGGAGCGCACCTGTGGGTCCGCTAATGACGCTGGTGATTAAAGCACCGTGTTTAGTCCGTTAGGGGCGTGGGGTAGTTCATGGAGCCAAGACTAGGTAGCCGTCTGAGTCCGCTAATGGCTCCGGGAACCACTCCAGGGTCACCACTTTAAGAGGTGCAAAAGAATGAGCAGGAGGAAAGGTACTGCTACTTTATTCAGAACGCAGGCCGCTTACAAAGCGCCGTGCGAACGTCACACAGAGGAATACAATAGAATTTCGGTGACCTGAGGTCAATTACTCTTGGCAATAATTACAATGGATAAATACAAGCAATGTAACAATTGAGTTGACAAGGATCGACATAACAACGTTCTAACACATGTACAAAAGAAGCAGATACAAATGAATTAGTAATAGATACAAATTTATATAGGAAAATATGGCTGATTCTGCTTGACCCGATCCTATTAGGAGCGGTATCGAAGAAATCGGGTTGTTCATCATAGAAGACTCGCTCAGCGGGGACTTTACAAAGTGATCAGCAAGGGTGGACATTGTTGGGACCAACACCATCTATTGACAATTAGAGGAGCTACAAGGGAAAAACGAGGAACTGATACTAGTCAACGAGTGTCCGGTTCTACAAAAGCCCCTGGTAACTGGCCGAAATTTCTGGCAAACACCGAAAACAAGAAAGAACTATTTTCATATATCTCCAGAAAGATCACAGAAGAACAGTTCCCAGCTGAGAAAGATGTCTACATCACTGCAGGTAGCGAGGTCAATCATGTTGGAAGCATTTCACCAATGCAACAGTGTAACCATGAAGAAGCAGACGCAAGTATCCTGGTACATTTTCTGCATGCCCTTGAAACATCATCAATTGGAATGGTGCACACAGGAGACGCAGATGCTGTAGTAATCCTTTTGAGTAATTTCCACCACATCCAGATGCATAATCTGTCTGCAGCAATTTGTATTTCTTTCAGATCAGGAAAGGCAACCAAAATAGTTTCCCCTCAATGCAATAGCCACAAATCTGGGTCCGATTACTTGTAAAGCTCTCGCCTTCTTCCATGCATTCACTGGATCAGACAGCACATCTTCCTTCAGATTCAAGGGAAAGCGATATTGTTTCAAGCTGACGCAAGAACTACCCTTCATCATGGAAAAGTTTGCAGCAATTCATGACACTCCATTTGAAGCATCAAAACGACTGAAAGAAGTGGCAACAAACTTTGTCTGTAGGCTCTACTTCAGTGGGTCAAAAGATGACAGTGATGTTGATTGCCTCCGAATGAAGTTGTTTTCTCATAAAACCAGAGATGTAGAGAGAATTCCTGCTACTTCGCTACTTGCGACACTGAATCTACATGTCATGAGAAGTGCCTACCAAGCAAATATCTGCACAACAGCCCATGATACCTGTCCACAAACCCACCAATCATGGGTGGAAAGAAGAGAACGGTATGCTACTTCCAGTTTGGACCCTTTTGACCCCTGCAAAAGATGTTAAGTGCTCTTGCACAAACCAATGTTCTCATTGCATGTGCATAAAAGCCAAACTCAAGTGCACCCATCGTTGTCAGTGCAAATGGAAGAAATAGCTTTAGTTTGGATACAAAAGCACATCAGTGATCGACCCTTTGAAAGTAACATCTGAGTTGATCTCTTTTTTCTTTTTTTAATAAGCCATTATCGCACGAGCTGATATTAATATTGGATTGTTCTTATCTAAAATCTGATGACATTTTTTTCCATCATCTTTTCTTTGCCTTTGGTGTTGTTGGCAGTTTCTTTTATTACTCCCCTTACAGTTATAACCGGATTGCTCTGACACTAAATACAGAAATTCTGTGGAGCAGCCCATTTATGGCTCAAAATATCTCAGATTCCTATAGTCCTACATTTAAATTAGACTGATATTCTGTAGAGATTCCTATAGTCCTACATTTAAATTAGACTGATATTCTGTAGACCAGTCCCTCGTATGTTTAGGATATAATTGCCAATTTTTAATTATTCTGTGAATGTATTAAATTTATGCCTGATAACAAAGTAGACACTCCTGATTACCAATGTGCCTTTTATCTACCGGACCCTTGGTCTTATTATTTTTTTTTCTCTTTTTACAAATGTGACTGTATCTGACAAAATGTAATTTTAATGTTCCAAACAAATAAACAACAAGTTGCCCCTTGTGATTCTAAATCCATTGGTGTCTCCTTTGTTTAAATCTGATCTTTCAATCAGCAGTTACAACAACTGTCTTATTTTATTAAATGTGTGCCTACGAGCTACCGGACCTGTGGTCCAATGGTTTGTATATATGTGCCTGCATCTAAGGTAATAGCTTCCTAATGTTCAAAAATAATAAACTACTAGTTGCCCTCGTGACTCTGAATCCATTGATGTCTCATATGTCTAAATCATGACCATTCTATCAGAAGTTTAATTAATTTTTTTTTTTATTTTACGAAATATACAGCTGTGAGCTACCGGACCTGTGGTCCAGTTTTTTTGTATGTAAATGTGCCTGTATCAGAGAAAATATCATTTTAATGTTTGAAACTAATAAAATACAAGATGCCACTTATGATTCCGTATTCATTGATGCCTTATATGTTTAAATGTGACCACTGGATCAAACGTTAGCATATTTTTTTTATATTTTACATTTGCCGGGGGTGTTTATTTTTGCTCCCCCCTCCACCAAAAAAAAACTTATTTGGGGTCTCTATGCTTGACACTCGGGCTAAAATTGCTCTGTAGATTCTAAACTTCAAATTGGTGCCAAAAGATAAACTTTTGCATCAACTTGAAGTCAAACTGGAAAATTATATAGGCCGTGAACCCCACTATTACGTTGACAGGTAACATCCACACGTATCACTTTCATTCAGATAAGATGGTTAACATACCACATTCGACAATGATGACCTCATCTTGACCCAAAGATTGCCATCTATTTTTCTTTCTTTCTTAATTCGTAAAATATCTTCAGAAACGAATCTTTGAGACCTGAAGGCCAAGTTGACCTCTTCCACGTGAACTGATTCTAAAGTCTTATGATTGTAGTTCATCTCGTTTAATCTTCACATGGGGAGCCATATCTAACATTCTTAGTTATCTTTACATAAGAAAACAAATGTGTCCGTATATGTATTTTTCTGTGTGTAACAGCGGTAGTCAATGGTAATTAGCAACACGATTACACCTCCTGTCCGAGCCTCGTGATGATACTTAATATTTCTACGGCAGGGACTTGCCGCCTCGACCCTGTCTTATATTTCTGTCAATTCTATGATAAGTGTGCTGTATTATGCGTTATAGACTCTCAACTTAGACTTTATTTTTTATTTATCAGGTTGCCGGGTGACAGACAACTTCACGGTGGATTCCATCAAATACGATTCAGTTGACTTCAGCGTGTTTCTCTTTACCGCTGTCAACTTCGTCGAAGATGGTTACCGTAAGCAAATGCTCGAAGTCCACCTCTCCTGCCAGCACAATCCTCACAAGAACTTCGACATCATCACTGTCAATGCGCAGGAGGTGTGTGTGTCTACATACCGGTCTTTAATAGAAGAGCAAAAGACCATCCAGACACCACAGTTTCCAGAAGGCTGGAACGAGTTCAGCTTGAGTTTAGAAGGCCCGTACACTCTCAGAGATGGTCAAGGGACCACTTGGATTTCATACAATGAATCCTCTGAATGCACCTATTCCAGAATCAAAGTCACTGGTCTCCTGATGCGCCAGTGTCACAAACAGATGCCAACGTGGGAAATAGAAGGGCCAAAGAAGCGCAAAGTCCCTTTGCTTTCAAGGGGCTCCACCAGCTTTAACGAAGAGCTGATTTTATACTCTGCCAAGGCGTTCAAACCTACATTCATCATATGCAACATTCAGCTCTGGATTGGATGGTACAGTAACAGCTTAGAGATCAGAGAAGAGGCATCCAGCTTACCAGTGCCACGATTCACCAAGCGTCTTCTTATGTCGTTCATAAAGGAAGGAAGCACAATGAAATTGAAGGTCAAGTACTTCTGAACATTGTTGTAGTGTTAGTGTCTTCATGTGATGATTTAGAAACATTTTTTCACTCTTTTTTTCCAATCTCGGTATAAAACTTTGTGTAAACTTGCCTAGTATGTCAATGCTATTTTTAGTATGAGTCATAAGAAGTTGTGCTTTTTTTAATAGCAACAATAATAGTACCAATATCCCAAGCTAAGCAGCCTGAAAACTCTTGCTTAAGAGAACTTAATTAAATTGTTCGATAAAGAGCGAATACCTTTCGACAAAAACCTTGTGCTCAGCACGGGCTTGCCACCTGCCCCTAAATTTTTTGCAAGGGGAAATACGTAGATTGTAATACTGGTAAAAATAATGTAACTGCAAAAATACAGTCTGATAGGTCTTTTTTGTGTGAAGATAAATTCAATCATTTTTCTTTTTTGAGAAATGAGTAACTGAACTTGTGTAACTTTTTTACTCTCCTCCTCCTCCCCTGACTGATATTCTTGCCATGTTTATGTAGCCACCCCCCCCCCTCCATATGAAATATAGGTGGAAAGCAAAGAAGTTTATTATGTTTGTTGGTTTTAGATCATGGCGGGAGATCGAGAAATATTCTTGAGAACGTTGCAGCAGCGACCGACTTATTTACTGGCGTTTGGGTCCCAGAATGATCGCTATCTTCTCACGCAAATATTGCATCAAAGTGTGAACCGAACGAAGGCAAAAGAAAAAGGTTTGTTTTCCTTAAGGTTCGTTCTCTTACGAATGAAACGGATGCAAAAGAAGAAAATTTTGTTTCAGTGTAAATTTAACGTTAAAAAATGTTTCTCCAGAAATATTTGTTCTTAAAAGCGTAAACAGAACGAACAAATAAGAAAAGGCTTGATTTCTAAACAAAGAAAAAGTCTGTAAAGAGTAAATCAAACGATAAAGAAGCAGAAATAGGTTTGTTCCTAAAACGAGAATGAAACGAAATAATATTAGAGTGGTTTGCTGTCGTAGTCGTTAATCTATCGAAAAAGAAAAGAAATGCGTTATTTTCCATATATTGGAAGACAAGGTTACTGGCCGAAGGAAATATTTGAAAATACTTGAAACTTAATAAGGAATTCATCGAGAGAACTCATTTGAACAATAATCCGATATATTTTATATAAAAAGACAAGTAGCAGAAAAGGATTGTGGAGAAATTTGGATGATACTTGAGTGAAATGAATGGCACCGAAAGAACAGTAAGTCGTACTTTTTGTGATGGTTGGAGTACCTCTGAGGAAAATTTATATTTTAGGTGATTTTTGGGATACAGAAGTTAATTCTGACCCCTAAAACGCAGTACAACGAAAGTTTGAAACCAGTCAGATATTTAGCATATGATCTGTATAATTTTTGTGTAATATTGTGGTGTCACAGTTTGGTTATTATTAACATTATATTCATCCACAGTAATTACTAATTAAAGGGATGCTTAACGTAGTTGGGCTGTCTGATACTGCATCTGGTTACGTGGCCTTCAATAACTTTAACGTTGAACTAAAACTTGTCATTAAAACGAACTAAATAGCGTTTTAAACATTCTGTTCAGAGGAAAAAGGAAAGAGAATGTAACTAGAATTTGTCTTTATGAAAAATGATGACTGAGTTGATATATATATATATATATATATATATATATACAGAGGCCACATAATCCAACTTGGAACATGAACAGGTTTGACGGTTTAGATTAAGGCACATAATTTATGCCAGCACGGTCCTTTGTCTTAAGTGTGGTATGGTGTTACAAGAGCAGACGAGGCCTGATGTGGACCTCTGGACTCTTTTCAGCAGCCAAGACGAATCTTTTGTCGAATTCAAAAAAGAAACTTTAGTCATTATTTTCTGAAAAACAACAAGCAAAACTGCTTGAGCCTCTTTCGAAATGCAAACAGCAGAAGACAGAATCCAAAACATTCCGTCTCCTTGCAGTCACAACCATTCACCAGTGCCCAGACGTCCTCCTGCCCAGTGGATTCGCGGTGCTATGCGTGCTGATAACCATCAAGCTGGGAATCTGGAACATTGTACGCCTTGCAAAGTTTAAGGTTAGTAATCGTTTCTTCCCTTGGCCAGGTAATTTTTTGCTGTGCTTACCTTGAATTACTTATTTACGATTAAAAGAGGGGATTTGTTTTCTTCTGTTTAGTCCGTTAAAGAAAAGGGTTTGGAGAAATGTTAAAAATAAATTATTAGGGTAACAGCTTTGTTTTTCTAAGCATAATTGAACAAATATATAGCTATACTGTTGCACGCCTTAACACATACACACTCACATGTGCACACGCACACCAACACACACACACACACACACACACACACACACACACACACATATATATATATATATATATATATATATATATATATATATATATATATATATATATATATATATATTACAATCACACAAGACATCTTACATCAGTTTTATTTTTGCATCCAAATTTCCATCGCCAGCTACTGTTGAATCAAGATATCTAAATTTGTTTACTCTGTTCAACCCTGTTCATTTCCAAACTACTCTCGGAGTCGTGGTCTTCACTGAACAGAATATTCTGTCTACTTTATGCCGATCCTTAATCCTCTCCCCTGCTGGGCCTTCCTCCATTTCTCCAGTTTCAGCTCCACTAACCCTCTGTTGGTGATGCATTTCACGATGTAATCAGCAATCAACTGAACCAGATGACTGATCTCTCATCTTTTGAGAAAATACAGCCATAATTGGATCATGTATATATATATATATATATATATATATATATATATATATATATATATATATATATATATATATTTATATATATAATGTGTATATATATATATATGAATGTATGTATACGCACACACACATATATATATACATGATCCAATTATTGCTGTATTTTCTCAGAAGATGAGAGATCAATCACCTGGTTCATGTTGATTGCTGGTTACATCCTGAAATGCATTACCAACAGAGGGTTAGTGGAGCTGAAACTGGAGAAATGGAGGAAGGCCCAGCAGGGGAGAGGATTAAGGATCGGCATAAAGGAGACAGAATATTCAAGGTTTAGTGAAGACCACGACTCCGAGAGTAGTTTGGAAAGGAACAGGGTTGAATAGAGCAGACAAATTTAGATATCTTGGTTCAACAGTAGCTGGTGATGGAAATTTGGATGCAAAAATAAAACCGAAGATGTAAGGTGTCTCGTGTGACCGTAGAACCAACATGAAGGTTAACTGAAGAGTGTAAAAGGCAATAGTTTGACCAGCATTGATATATGGAGCTGGACCATGGCCAGTGAAGAGAGCGCAAGAGAAGAAATTGGATGTGGTAGAGATGAAAATGCTTAGATGGCTGTGAAGTGACAAAACTGTCTAGGATCGAGAATGAAGGAATAAAAAGAACTACAAAAGTAGTAGAATGGCTAAAGAAGGTCCAGTTAAGATGATTGCAGAGGTATGGCCATCTGATGAAAAGTGAGGAGGCATATATGGGGAGGAGAGCGACGCAGATGGAGTTATTGGGTGGGAGAACGAAAGAAAAGAGATCTGAGAAACAAACAATTGTCAGAGGACACTGTATATGATCAAGCTAGGTGGAGGAAAGCTCTCAGAAACATCGAACCTACATGGAAGTAGGAGAAGTTGCAGAGAAAGAAGATACACACTCACATATAAATAAATAAATAAATAAATATATATATATATATATATATATATATATATATATATATATATATATATATATATATATATACTGAATATATATAATATATATATATATATATATATATATATATATATATATATATATATATATATATATATATATATATATATATATATATATATATATATATATATATATATATATATATATATATATTAGTAGCGTACTGAATATATATATATATATATATATATATATATATATATATATATATATATATATATATATATATATATATATATATTCAGTACGCTTACAAACGTCCTTTAGTATCAATTAGCTCTACCTCGAAATAATATATTTTCATATATGTTACCGAGGGGAATTTTTTTAGTTGATAATAAGTTCGTTGTCCCGTGGGCTCGAACCAGCGAGGACAAGAACTCAGGACTACAGTGGGCGCCTTAAACCACAAGGCCAGCAAGTGAGGTATAAGTGGATATCGCCTCCCATATACAAATCCCTGTCGAACTCAGGTGTTTGCATTTAGTGACGATATTCACCAACCTCTGCCATGTTGACCGTGTAGTGCGTTTGTCGCACGCAGCCATATTATGACTTTTTATCACATCACCATGATTCATAAAAAGTCATAATATGGCTGCGTTCAACAAACGCACTACACGGTCAACATGGCAGAGGTGGGTAGATATCGTCACTAAATACAAACACCTGAGTTCGACAGGGATTTGTATATGGGAGACGATATCCACTTATACCTCACTTGCTGGCCTTGTGGTTTGCAAGGCCCACTGTAGTCCTGAGTTCTTGTCCTTCGCTGGTTCGAGCCCACGGGACGACGAACTTTTTATCAACTAAAAATTCTCAGTAACATATATGTAAATATATCATTTCCGAGGTAGAGCGAATTGGATATTAAGGACATTTGTAGATTACTGATTGTATATGAATCACAGTGATGTGATAAAAGTCATATATATATATATATATATATATATATATATATATATATATATATATATATATATATATATATATATATATATACATATATATATATATATATATACAGGGTGTTTCAAATTAGAGCCCCTGCTCTACAGCATAAACTAAAATTGATATGGACAAAAACAAATGTAATTCAGAACAGGTATTTATGTAAGTTTCTCTCTGAGCATTTAATATTTTGTGTGGCCTCAATCTACCTGTACCACAGCCTGCATTCTTGAGGGGTATGATTTCAGCAAATTGCAAAAAAGCTGAGACTCAAACTCCATTTCCCTGAGCACTTCGGTCACCTCTCTTCGCAGGTTGTTGAGGCTTGGTATACCATCATAGTTCACTATGTGCACTTCAACATGATCCTTTAGGATACTACCAATGTTTTCACACACATTAAGGTCAGGGAAGCTACCTGGAAATTCACTTGACAAGAAGAAATCGATACCACTGTTTCGAAGCAGCTCCTGTGTCTGAAGAGCCTTGAAACATGGTGCCTTATCATGCAAAAATGTGACTTCTTCAACAGGTAACACATTTTCAGGATCTTTGAGGAAAGGAAATACTCCACCAGTAAGCACAGTTTCTCTGAAGTATTCGCCATTCCATGACTGTCCTTTTTCATTGATGATCCACATTATCCGTCTGGCTGTGAAACAGAGAAAAATTCCCAAACATTTAGGAGAAGTTAGCTTCATCCCAATCTTTAAGAAATGAACCACAAAACCATGCACGGTCTTCTCTCTGTTGCTGAGTGATATTGGGCTTGCTGACAGCATGAAATGGCTTGATACCAGATTTTTTCAACTCACGATATGCAGCACTATAACTTCTCTTCTTTCCCTTTTTTGTTTCTAGTTCAAGCACCAATTTACATAAAGACTTTCTTGGTTTACCCACTGCCTCAGCTATGATGTCTTTTGACTCCTGAGAAAGGACTTCAGACCTTCCAAGATTCTCACTCTTTTTGCAATGACAGTCATATGGATTTTTGTTCCAGTTTCTTTTAACAAAGGATTCATCTCTTTTAATGTATTTAGCTATCCAGGAATGTGAAATGAAGAATGCGCCAGCATCCCTGGCCTCTCTGAAGGTTATAGCCCAGATTCGGTCAATCCATCTGATTTCCTCCGAGTCGTTAGCCATGGCTGTATCTAACTCCGTCACTCAGTCTGAAAACACAAGAAATGTAAAATGAAAACTAGCTTAATAGAAACTTAAAATAATGTACTTGGAGATAGGCTATAGCAGAAAACTTCATAACTTTCCAGTTGTTCTGTGGAGGGGGCCTCTAATTTCAGAAATACCTGGTATATATATATATATATATATATATATATATATATATATATATATATATATATATATATATATATATATATATATATATATATATATATATATATATATATATATATATATATAATTTGTTGATGTGTATGTTGAGCCCATTGAATTACCACTGCACACCCTTAACTTGCTTTTATTTCTGTTACCAGGAATCGTGTTCTGCGGCCAATGCTTGTTCAAGGCCTCTGTCAAAAGTAGGAGCCAAATCTTCACAACACAAGGAACTTGAGTGGTCAGCCTCGGTTCCTTGTGCCTCTCCTCCAGTGGCTCCACCTGTTTTCAGCGATGTCCTTTGAGTTATGAACAAAGGAAGTGACTACTTCCCTGTGCTTGATTCAGGGGGCAGTAAAAATTTAAATTGCCTTTTGTCTTTTTATCTCTTAATTTTAATGCATATCTAACAACCAACTTTCTTTTTATCTAACTTGTAGTGATTTTACAAAATCATGAAATTATGAAATATGGAAACGCAGGAAAGGTAAAAGATATGGCTCTAGAAATAAAAAGCGAAATATGAAAACTACGACAATTCTTACCGCATTTGCTAAAGTAGAACTCGATTAAGAACAGTGGAATGTGAAATGAAGGAACTGAAGGAGATACGGTTCACAAGCATGGAAGGAAAAGTGGAGCTGCCAATATCTAAGTCATATTGGGGCTAATGGCTGAAACATGTATTGTGCTAGTTGGAAACAGAAAAGAAAAATAGTATCCATAGCATGATGACAGAATATAGGAACGGGCTAATGAAGGGAGTTAAGGAGACCATACAGAGCCCTGTTAAGACCGCTAGGCAAAAAGTGTTATATCTATATGTAGGAAGCACGGATTAGTGTAAAAGAAACAAACGGTATGTAAAGCAAAAGTGCAAAAGTGAAATAAAACAGTAGCCTATTGCCAAAAAAATGAAAAAGAATAAAGAGCGAGAACAGGGGATGGCAGAGGTAATACATGCAGTTGCTAAGATATATAGGCTACAAATGAGACAACAAGCTATGATTAAAAAATATAGAACAAGAATTAAGCATTACATATAGCAGTGTGCTATGCTGATACGGCAGTGATCCCAGGTCATCCTTTGGAGAAAATGGCAGAAGCCACAGACGTTCTTATAACAGTAGCTAGTGTTGCTTAAATAAATGTAAAGCATAGACTAATGTTCAACTGTTGGTACAGTAAAGTTCAGACAGGCGACATCTGACACAATGGGTGTTTAAGAATGGCATAGCACATAAAATATTTACGATGCACTTACTCATTCGAAAGTCAAGATAGAAATCAATTAAGGCTAACTCGGCCATAAGTTTAAACTGTAGCAGGTCGATGATACGAAAGCTGTATTCGGAGGTACTATTATAGCAGTGTCAACGTTCATGTATGCCACAGAAATTACAAATCTTACCGAAAAATAGATATATAAATCGCAAATAAAAAAAAAATAACCAAATGAAAGCACCAAAGTTAACAGCTTGCTGCGCCTCACGGTCTGAAATGCGTTCAGCATTGCTCTGTAAACACAGTTATCTTTTTGGGGGGATTCATGTGCTTAATTTTTTTGGTAAACTTGAATATTTATGTGGCGCACATAAACGTTAAGATGCAAGGAACAAATTATTTTATCTGAGGCAAACACCTTGGATTGTGCGAGCTAGAGAATATATGATGGAATTAGACGTAAATTTAAGCAAAATTGATACGAATAAAGGAAAATATAGAAAACTAACTAAAAGCAGAAGAAAGAAAAACTACAAAGTCTGCTTTGAATTTCTGTATAAGAAAAACAATAGAGAAGAAACGTATGGTATGATAACATTGAAAAGACAATGACGATTAGCACAGTTAAAATGAACGCTTTAGAGCTAAATGTCAGAAAAAGATTAAAGGGAGATGAAAGGCAGAATATGAAGTCATATTTGAAAAGCGTGTGCTATAATAGAGAAAGAACCCCAACCTAAGGCAAACTGGAATAACAGAGGGAGCCATTTCAAAGAATACTCTTCACAAAACCTACTACTACTACTACCACCACATTCACGATAATGCCTCTTAAACAGTTGCGTGGTCTGGTCACAGAAGTATAAAACAAAGTTAGAATTTTTTGCGGTTAGTAAGTAAGGGCAGATGTCCTTCTTTCATGTTCATTTCTTTATAACCACCGTATATAGTTGTAGTACTCGTACTCTTTGCTTAGGCCTTGTCTGCTGAGTTAAGCGAGAGGGTCGGCTAACGGCTCAATGCCAGTGCTTAGGCCTAGTGGCTGGCCAAGGTTGTGTATCATTAGGCCCACCATACGAGGTCTGTAACCAGAGTCGAAGCATAGGCTAGTCATAGACTGATTATCCATTTAGCTTAGTGAACCTCGTGGGTAGAACTAAGTAGTAGATCCGCGGCGGTGACTACCTTCTAACTTGACTTTTTCTACAGTTTTTTGGTTGCTAATTTTGGATTTACCTTCAGGTTTTGTCTTAGGGGAGCGCCTACAGTTTCGGTGGCCAAGGCTGTGGTGTAGGTTCTGACTAGGAAACTGGCAGACGAATACAAACAAGACAAACTTTTCCTGTAGTGCCAGGTTCTGACCTAACCAGATGTAACCAACCTAACCTAACATAGGGCGGCGTGCCTTAACCTGGCCGGGGGGACTTTGCCCCCCCTGGACCCCCCCAGAAAGCGTGGCGTCGCTGGGTCGCAGAACTGCTTACCTTGGCGGAGTTATTGTAGCGCAGGTAGAAGGTGTTACACGGCCTGGCAACCAAAACTGTAAACTACCCTCGGACGAATGTAATTAACCCCTGAAGTCCGTCCAACTAGGGGTTTCCATACGCGATCTTCACAAGACAGAGCACGGGTATACATGTCTGCTTGGAACAGTTCATATCCCGTCCGGCAAGTGCAATAACTTGTTAACGTATGGGTAACCCTGCCCCCCCGGGCCAGTACTAAACACGGTGAAGGGATATTCCATTTGGCCGACAACAAACAGATGCACCGCCAGTATAAGAACCCCTAAAAGTGTAGAAAAAACCAGTTTCCAAGGTAAAAACAGGTGCGGAGCTAATACTTAGGATTACCAACCACATATCTACCCAACATGGTTGGGGGCCCTTTGGGAACGCAGGTTTTGGACATGGGAAAAAACCAGACTGCCACGTTGTTGTTATGGAATGGTTACGTGCACGCGCAAGTCATTAGGGAGCCATATGTTAAAGAAGGGATTGGCATAGGAAACCTATTATAAGAGGAACTATACTAACCTAACGTAGCAGGCAGTGTTGCTTAGTCGGGGGAGGCCCCCCAGGACCCACTTGTGAAGGAAACTCCACTTTTGGTAGATCTAAGTAGTATCTCCGCGGCGGCGATTTCCTTCTAACTTGACTTTTTCTACAGTTTTTTGGTTGCTAATTATGGATTTACCTTCAATTTTTGTTGCACGAATGTAATTAACCCCTGAAGTCCATCCAACAAGGGGTTTCCATATGCGATCTTCACAAGACAGAGCACGGGTATGTATCTTTGGAACGGTTCATACCCTGTCCGGCAAGTGCAATAACTTGTTAACGTATGGGTACCAGCACCCCCGGGCCAGTACCAAACATGGCGAAGGGACATTCCATTTGGCCAACAACAAACAAATGCACCGCCAGTATCGGAAGCCTTAAAAGTGTAGAAAAAACCAGTTTCCAAGGTAAAAACTGGTGCGGAGGTAATACTTAG
Organism: Macrobrachium rosenbergii; assembly: GCF_040412425.1. Taxonomy (NCBI): domain Eukaryota; kingdom Metazoa; phylum Arthropoda; class Malacostraca; order Decapoda; family Palaemonidae; genus Macrobrachium; species Macrobrachium rosenbergii. The sequence continues at coordinate 35,932,726 of NC_089747.1, forward strand.
AATTACCATGAAGTTAATAATAATTGACCGACAATAACAACACCACTTCCTTCATCAGCAACACTAAAAGTGTGGGAAAAATCTATTTCCAAGGTAATAGTCTGTGCAGAGCTGTTGCATAGAAATACCAACCACACAACAGCTCCACACTGACTATTACTTTGGAAATTGATTTTTCCCATACTTTTAGCGTTGTTGATGAAGGATGTGGTGTTGTTGTTGATGGTCAATTATTATTAACGCGTATCTACCCGACATGGTTGGGGGCCCTTTGGGAATGTGGGGTTTTGGGTGGGGGAAATCGTTGGGAGAAAGACCGGATTGCCATGTTGTTGTTATGGAATGGTTCCGCACATGCGCAAGTCATTAGCGAGCTGTGTGTTCAAGAAGGAATTGGCTAAGGAAACCTATTATAAAAGGCACTATACTAACCTGACCTAACCTAACCTAGCAGGCTGTGTTACTTAGCCTCAGGCCTCACTCCTCGGACCCCCCAGTGAAGGAAACTCCACTTTTTATATAAGTAGCTTACCAAGTAATTACATTGTTATCCGTTCCTACTTTTTGCGGCAGCTTAATTTTTAAGAATTCTGGGGTAGCGCTCATATTGTTTTGGTGTAGGTAACAGACCCCGCCCACTTTCGGGAAAGAATAGGTACAACCGGCTCAGGTATCCAATTCGTTCCTGCTGCTCGTCGACTGAACATTGGTTGCTGGGTAGCTTTTGTTTTGATTTGTTTTCACCAGTTGTTTATGGACATCGCTGAATTTGATGAAGTACATCGTAGTTTTGGTAGCACTAATCAGCTTTTTTACTTAAATGTGACTGGATATGTCAGACTCGAGTGCTCATAGTACTAGGTATTGCAGCAAGGGCTGGAAGACAAGACTGACTGCTAAGTATGACACTCATACTACCTGCAAAATTGTTCTCATTTAGCCAGACTTCAAAGAGACAGAGAGAGAAAGGTGGCTGCTAAAGCCAAGGTTAGGTTGCAGCATTCTCCAGAGGGGTCTGTCCTTTTGACTCCTGTGACAGCCTTTTCCCCTATTCCAAGTCCTCTATCTCTACCTGTAACTCCTTTACCTGGCTCCCTACCTTCCGAGCCCAGTGCCTTAGCCAGCCTTGAAGCCCGAGTAGATAAGAAGTTTAACATTATGGTAGATACCATAACCCAATTGGGTGCTTCTGTTAAGATTTTGATAAACCAATTGAGTGCAAAAAGTGTTAGTGCAAGTGTCGTGTCAGTGGAGGAGGTGGCTACTTGTCCCGCCAACGCCCCTAGACCTAGGTCCCTGTCAGACTCCCCTAAACCTGGGAGGAGGCAAACCGAACATCCAAGAGAGGTTGGTGGGGTTTGCCCGATGTAGAGTTTTAGATAAAAAAAAAAAAGTAATCCTTTGTTAATTCTGATTCTATTCCCTGCTGTGAACGTCTTTTGTTTTTGAGTTCTCGGTTCCGGGGTTGTGTTGTCATGCGGCTGGTGTGCTGGTCCTGGGGCAAGTTGTATCAACGATTCACAATAAACCTTGTATCCGGCCCTGTATTTAATTATGCTCGTCCTAACAAATGGCAACGAGAATCCATGCAGAGGAGCATAGGGTCTACAAGAACTTCATGTGGATGTAAGGATTTTCCAGGAGTTTTGAAGAGTTCAGCATAGCCTACCGGCTCTGAGGACACTTCCGTAAGGCCAGTTGATTGACGGCGATGGTGCGGAGGTTAGGCAGAGGTCGCCTATGCTAGGGGTGAGGATTTTCAGTTCCCCAAGCTGTACTAATTGATGCTTCGATTTATTGTGTTTTTACCCTACCTTACCTGGCATATAGGCTGCTGCCTACAGTTTTGCTTCATCTTGCAGTTTTGTTCACGATGGCGGACTACTCAGATTAAGATTGATCCTTTAATTCTTCTCAGATAACCCTGGATCTTTGGCTTAGTTTATTAGAAGCTAATTTTAGTAATCTTGGAATTGAGGAAGATGACAAAAAGAAAAATGTTTTGCTAGTGTCGATTGGAACTGATGTTTTTAGTGTACTGGGTAATTTGTGTGCTCTGATTTACCCCATACAAAGACTTATGATGACCTTGTAGCTGTATTGAAATCACATTACATTGTGAAACCTTCTTATCATCGTAGCCTAATAGCTTTTCAACAAAGAAAAAAAAAAAGGAGGATGAGACAGTGAATAGTTTGTATGCTGACCTCAAGGCTTTAGCAAAAGATTGCAATTTTGGTAATCATTTCGATTCAAGAGTCAGAGATCAGTTGTTTATGGCAGTGGACAATGAAGTATATTTTCCCAATTTAGTTGCTTTGAATATTGATCTCCAAGCTATGACCTCTAGTGCAGTTTTAGAAAGAATTTTGAACATGGAAAAAGCTTTTGTGGGTGAGAGGAACGAATCACAGCCACAGGTTAGTTCAGTGAGAAAAGAAAAGTCATCTTGTAAGCATTGTGGTTTTTCTCATGAGAGTATAGATTGTTGGTTTAAAGATCTGACTTGTAACATTTGTAAAAGGAAAGGTCATCTAAAAGGGTGTGTAGAGAGGCAAACAAAGATTTGTCTCTTCATAGGCCTAGTAGTGTTAAACCTAGGTATAAGGCTTCCAATAGTAGGGCTGAAGGTAAGAAGGCTGTAAAACTATTGATGATTATGAAGACAACAATGATGATAGATTGTTAATGGTTAAAGGAAAGATTTTTGCTCTTAATTCTGATGAATTTTATTTCAGTATTAATCAGAATTTAGTTCCATTTGAGATTGACAGTGGCGCTGCTGTGTCTACTATAACCAAAGAGTGGGTACATAGGTTAAAAACTAAATATGGAACAATGCAATAAAAAGCTAAGAGGTTATGATAATATGAAAATTAATGTCTTGGGCAAAGTGTTAGCTCCTGTACTTTATAATAGCACAAAGGTTTCTCAGGTATTTTATGTTGTTGATTCTTGTAATACAAATTTGTGTGGTAAAGATTTAATGCAGCAAGTAGGTATTTATCTGGCTGGAATAGATGAAGGTACTAGAGTAATAAAGGTTGCTAATGTGAGTGCAGAAAAGCTGCTAGATAATTACTTGGTAGATTCAAGTAAACCTATTGCTGGTGTTTTGGCTAAGATTCATTTAAAAGGTAATGCTACCCCAAAGTTTATGAAAGCACGCACAGTTCCTTTTTATTACAAGAAAATGATTGAAGATGCCTTAGATAAGCTAGTAGCGGATGAAATGATGGAACCCACATCACATAGTGAATGGGCAGTTCCTATTGTACCTGTATTGAAAGAAAATAAGGTTGAAATGAGGATTTGTGGAGATTTTAAAATTTTGAATAAACAAATTCATTGTGACAGGTACCCGTTACCAAAGATAGAGGAATTGTTATCTGTTGTTGGTAAGGAAAGTTTTTTTCAAATGTGATTTAAAGAATGCTTATCTTCAAATACCTGTTGATGAGAAAAGTCAAGAATATTTAGTAATTAATACTCATAAAGGTTTGTTTAAATATAAGCGTTTATCTTTTGGCTTGTCCTCATCTCCTGGTATTTTCCAAAGGTTTATTTCTCAACTGTTGGCAAATGTGGAGGGTGTAGCTGCTTATTTAGATGATATTATTGTAAGTGGTGCTACCAAAAGGAGCATGATCACCGATTAAGAAAGGTTTTGGAACTTTTGCAAGCACATAATGTACAAATAAATAAGACTAAGACTGTTTTGGAGGCTGAATCTATTGAATATTTAGGATACCACATCTCAGGTGAAGGAGTCAAGCCATCTACAAAGGTACTGAAAGCTATTTTAGATTGCCCGTGTCCTACTTCTGTTGAAGAAGTTCAATCTTTTTAGGTATGATTACTTACTATTGCAAGGTTGTAAAGAATTTTTCTTCTAAGCTAGCTCTCTTGTATGATTTGTTGAAGAAAAATGTAAAATTTAGATGGACTTCAGTACAGCAGAAGGCGTTTGAAGGCATTAAAGGAGATTTTTCCGAGTCCAAAGTGCTGACTAGTTTTGATGGGAATAGTCCTTTAATCATTGAAGTGGATGCGTCTCCTGTAGGTGTGGGGTGTGTTTTGTTGCAAAAGGTTGGTGACCAAGAAAAACAATTTATTTTGCAAGTAAAAAACTGTCTAAAGTAGAAAGGAACTACTCTCAGTTAGATAAAGAAGGATTAGCTCTTATTTTTGCTGTGAAACGTTTTAGATATTTTTTGCTTGGCAGGAATTTTGTTGCTAAAACTGATCATAAACCATTACTGGGACTTTTTGGAAGAGGGAAACAGATTCCATGTAATGCTAATTCTAGAATACAAAGATGGGCTTTGTTGTTATCTCAGTATGATTATGAATTAGTTCACAAACCTGGGAAGGAAAATGTAATTGCTGATGCCTTAAGCAGATTGCCACTTGATGATGATTTTCATTCTGGTACACCAGCTGAGTATGTTAAATTGGTTGAATTACTTTATTTTGATGACATCTCTTTTCAGGCAGTTAAACATTTCACCAATAAGGATGCTGTATTGTCTCAGTTGAAAAAATTGTTTGAAGCTGGGGTGGTCAAGGGAACATAATATGTCACTTCTGGAATATGCCTCTGTAAAAGATGATTTATCTCTCCATAATGGTGTAATATTGTATAGAAATAGGGTTTTGATTCCTGTTGAGTTAAGATGTAAGGTTTTGAACCATTTGCATTGTGGGCATAATGGTATAAATGCTATGAAAGCTGAGGCAAGGAATTGGGTATGGTGGCCAAAGATAGACCAGGACATAGGAGAAGTCACAAAGAATTGTAGCATTTGTTTTAAGAATTTTACAAATCCTCGAGCTCCTACATTGTCTTGGCCTATTGTTGGTAAATCATGGTCTCGACTGCACATAGATTATGCAGGACCAATGGATGGTAAATATTTTTGATATTTGTAGATTCTCATAGTAAATTTTTGGATATTCATTTTTCTAGTTCCACTACCTCAGCTGTTACCATTGGTCATTTGAGGAAGACATTCTGTAATTTTGGTATACCTGATATCATTGTATCAGATAATGCTCCAAATTTTGTTTCTCAAGAGATGGAAGAGTTCTTGTGTAAAAATAGTATTAAGCATGTAACACCAGCTCCTTATCATCCATCCTCCAATGGTCTGGCTGAAAGGGCGGTGAGAACATTCAAGGAGGGCCTGGGAAAATTTAAGAAGGAGATATTCAGACCAGAATTTGTAGATTTTTGTATAACTATAGGAGGACTGTGAATTCTTCCACGGGTAAGGCCCCAGCAGAAATAATGTTTGGTAGGAATTTCAAAGGTACTGTTGAATCGGTTAAACTGAAAGACAAATCTTTAAGGAAAATGAGGGGTGAAATTTTCCAGGAGGAAGGTAAATTGTATAAAGTCAATGATGCTGTGTTTGTTCGTAATTTTGGGAAAGGTTCACCATGGGTGGAAGGAAAGATTGTGGAAGTACTTGGGTTGAGAAATTATAAGATGGAAGTACAGAGTTTTGGTAATATTATTTGGACAAGACATGCAGATCAGATTGTGCATAGATATATGGGTGACTTTAACCAATCCAATAAAGAAGTGTTATCCAATAATTCTAAGTCATCTGTAAATTTGAGTGATTCTAGTGCTTTCATTTCAGACACTAATGTACCATGTGATAATAGTGGGGCTGAAGAACCCATAGAAGTAACTGTAAATAATGATAGTGAATGTTCAGTACAACCGCCAATGTTAAGGCGATCCAGTCGAATAAGTAAACCTCCAGATCGACTTGATTTATAAATATATACAAATATGCTGTATTTATCATGTTGTTTTGTTTTCATATTTGTAACATATTTTGGAAGAAGTATTGATTTATTTAATTGTCTGATGTTTTAAATTGGATTATTATTGCTTTTCTAGGGATAAGGGATGTAGAGTTTTAGATAAAAAAAAAAAAAGGTAATCCTTTGTTAATTCCGATTCTATTCCCTGCTGTGAACGTCTTTTGTTTTTGAGTTCTCGGTTCCGGGGTTGTGTTGTCATGCGGCTGGTGTGCTGGTCCTTGGTGGCAAGTTGTTGTAACGGATTCACAATAAACCTTGTATCCGGCCCTGTATTTAATTATGCTCGTCCTAACACCCATGGTAGTTGCCCCGTCAGTCAAGCTTGTTGCCGGTCCCAGGTATCGACAGACAGCCACTGGAAAGGCGTCTTACGGATCTCCTAAACTCAGTCCCTGTCAGACTCCCCTAAACCAGGGAGGGGGCATACTGTTGGTCCATGGGAGTCCGTAGGGGTTTTTGCCTCCGGATAGTTACTCCTCAATCGATCCTGCTGTCCGCAGTTTTCGATGGACAACCATTGAAAAGGCTTACGAGTATACAGTAAGTGCAAGCTGTATCGGCGAGGGACCCCGATTCCAACGTGGGCAGGAGGCGCAGTCATACTGTTGTAAAAGTCAGCAGCTCCCGAGCGCAATCCTCTGCTTACTTGTAAACTTTCCAGAGATTTAGGACAGATTTCTGAGCCTTCTTGCAGCTTCTGGGACCAGGAAGATGTCCCAATGTCTCCCGACTTGCTTGTACCGCAACCCTCATTTAAGATGAGCATCAATTGGCCAGCATCAGCTCAGCGCTCAGTGGGGGTGCATTCAGTGTCGGCCAAGCGCCCAGTGAGGGGGGGCCAGTATTATGGCTGATCGCACATCTGGCACCAGGCATTTGGCTGGTGTCAAGCGGCCAGTTAGTGGTACTGCCGTATGTTTCAAACTTTCGATAGCAGTCGAATGCCCAGTGGCATGTTGATGCAGTGTATTATGAGCGCCCAAGTGGAGATGAGTGTGCTTTCCAAGCTGAGCCCTCCAACCACCGTTTGGTGCCAGATCGTCCTATGCAGGCGATTGCTCGTCGGGCGCCAGGTGGTTAGCTGACATCAAGCGGCCAGTTGGTGGTGGTACAGTACGTTTCAAACGTTTGGTACCACTTGAACGCCAGTGACATACGTTGGTGCAGTGGACTATGAGCGCCTGAGTGGAGGTGAGTGCACTGTCCGAGCTGAGCGCTCCAACCATCATACGTCTCGCTGTGAAGTCTTGCCGGACTCAGTTGCCGTACTCACCCCCTCGTTTGGCGCCACATCCTGACAAGTGTTTGACATCTTATGCTGCTACTGCTGATCGTCCAGCACAGCCAGTTTTAACTGGTGTCAGTGTTCTGGTGGCGCAAGACTCCTCTCTGGAACTGATTCGTCGTCGTCTCGGTAACATCTTGAGACTTTTAAAGAAGTCTTCAACTATAGTGCAAGAACAGAAGGACTTAACTTCTTCTTCGATCTCGTCCTTCGGCCAAGATAGGCTTTTCGTCAACAGAATTGAATAATTTAGTGAAAGACTTATTCAAAGTCTTTGAAATATTCTGCTTCCTTGATTGGACAGTGGGAGCTTTGACAAAGAAGACTGAAGATTGCACAGCTCTACCGGACAATTTTACTGCAGACTGGCTAGGAGTTTTATCCTGTGTGGAGAAGGTGGTTCGTGATGGATCGCAAGAATCGGCTACTCTTTTTGCCTTAGGCGTGTTGAAGAAGGGGAGCTGGGGTGCTCGTTTGTCACTAGAGGAGTTACTCCTCAGAAATCGTCTCTACTCTTCACCCTGTTGGACTGAGATACAGTAGTATGTTTCCCAGGGCTACTTTGGAGCGTGTAGCTTCAGAGCTTCAGAAGACTTCCCGGGACTTGTTAACGCAGTCCACTAAACGCCCAAAGCAGCCGATTTAGACACCTGCGGCACCTGGTAGTGTAAGGGTGGCCTCTCCTTGGCAACAGCGGCCTTTTTGTGGCAGCAGGGCAAGGTACCAGTCCTGACCACATACCAAGCCCCATGTGGTGCGCACGGTCATCAAGTCATCTACCAGACCCTCTTCTAGCAAGTGAGGATCTGGTCCTCTGTGTGCTGGTGGGAGCAAGACTTCTCCATTTTTGGAGGAAATGGGAAGTCAAGGGTGCGAAACCATGGGTGATAGAAGTTTTGAGAGGGGGATGCCCAATCCCATTCAACTCAAAGCCCCCAGTGGCGTCAGCGCCCATCAACTTGACAGCCTACTCTGTAGGCTCACAGAGGTTTTTGACCCTGTCAAAGGAGGTTACCTCTCTGCTCAAAAAAAGGGGCCATAAAAGTTGTGAAAGACGTGAACTCGAAGGGGTCTTACAACTGCATCTCCATTGTACCCAAGTCATCGGGAGGGTGGAAACCTGCCCTGGACTTAAGTGCTCTGAATTTGTTCCGACACAATATACAAACCCTCAGTCCTTTACATTAGGGATTACTTTCAGGCGTAGGCTGGAAACGGGCCGTTGAACTTCAAACAAGGTGGTTAGGCAGTTAACTACTGTCCGGGAGGCGGGAGTACTGCCAGCCCGGATGTAAACATTCCAATTTGCTTTCGGGCGTCGTAGCATTCGGATGTTGATCTTCGCCGCTCTCTGCCTGACAGCAATTTTCTTCTCTTTGGTGGGAAATTCTTTGTTTTTTCTTTAATAATGGAGAAACCAACTAAGCCCTCCTATCCCCAGCGTGTGTGTCCCAGGGTAGGGGGGAAGAAATGTAATTCTTTTAGATCTCGAGTTGACGTGGACCCACACGCCCTCTGTACATCTTGCAGGGGACGTGTGTGTTCATGCGATGATCCCTGTAGTGAGTGTTGTTCGTGGTCCTCCGAGCAATGGGGCAAGTTCGAAGGGAGGCGACGTTACCGTCGTAAGCCTACCAAGGAGTCGTCCGAGGGAAATATGCCCCCGACGACTCCGTTGGTGGCAAATGTGTCGGACTCGTTTCTCCCTCCCCTTCCTCTTACGTTTCATCGTTTGTGGAGGGGCGCGGGGGAGAGTTGGACCACGACATCCTCTCGGAAGTCTCTTCCCGTTCTGGAGGGGAGTTTTTTCCTCCGGAGCGAGTGGAGGCTTCGGTTACTGACCCGACTTTTGCTTCAGGTCCCGGACTGGATAGCCAGACACCAAATCCCAGCACATCCTGGCTACACCTGGGCCTACCTGGCTCGGCACTGGAGGGATTGGCTCCCCTGCCCCCCGCTTCAGTCACGACCCACTCGGCAACGACAGTCACCACGACAACCATCACCTTCTCGAGGTTCGTCCAGATGCCGGTATCAGTTGCTTCGCACCTGGACACCCAAGTGTCGGCGTCACCTGCAGGCCAGCACTGTTCCACTGCCGCCTGGCTTCCTGGCTGCGTTCACGCGTGCTGACCCCTCCTACATGGTGACGTCATCTTATCCTCATGTGACTGTCGCTGCCCCTGTTGCTGACCATGGCCTGTCCTCGAATACGGTTCCTCATCTGACTTTCCAGCCCGGCCCTTCGTCTGCTTCCATCCCCATTCCATCGACCCTGGCGTGGCCCGACTTGAATCTTCACGCGGGAGGGGCGGCGCCTGCATTCCCGGCCCCGCCCACTTTTGTTCCTGATAGACGCGCGGCTCTCTCTGCCCAGGCAAATGCTGGCCCAAGCTCCGCTGTCGCTGCCCGGGATGTGCCTTCTGCTGTAGCCCCTCCTGCTGTTCCTGCTGTTCCTGAGTCGGCGGCCTCGCTTTACTGGCTTGGGGATTTGACTGCTTTCTTGAAGCAGATGGTGAAGAAGAAGAAGAAGAAGAGGTCTAGGAAGGTGTCGTCGTTGTCTTCATCTTCATCATAGTCTTCTTCGTTTGCTGCTTCTTCCGCTTCTCCTTCCGAGGCTTCACAGCCGAAGAAGAAGAAGTCTGCCTCTCCCCCCCCAAGAAACCTCGTACCGAGACTTCTAAGGGTCTGCCTCCTTCCACAGGGAAGGCAGTGGGATTTCTCGTCGGCTCTTCCCGATCCTCGGATCAGGGAACCGCTGCCCTGGCCTCCGGGCCAGGGGTACCGGGGGCCAAGGGCGTGCAGACTAAGGTCGGCACTCCCCCCGCTGCGCCTAAGAAACTTCCTGCATCTCATGCCAGCGAGTCTGCGTCGGACACTTGTTCGCGAGTTGCTCCGAGTACCTGGGTCCCCAAGGAGACTCGGGTACCCCAGTCTGATACGGTTGACGCTTCTCGCCGTACAGACCAGGGCATGGGGCGAGAGAAAGAGCCGGGCCGTGCAGGTGCTCCGTCTCTTCCTGCTGGCATTCCCTTAAGTGCCAGGTCAGGTTCCCGGGACAGTGCTTCAGCCCCGCGGGCCCGAACGCAAGGAGAGGTAGGGAAGAAGTCCCCTACTCAGTCTTCCCGAGAGGCTCCGGCCTCGAAGAAGTCTGGGGCACGTCCAGAGGACAGCGCAAGCTCGCACCAGCCAGCCGTGCGTTCAACTCCTCCCAGTCCCCAGCCAGCCTGGCTCGGGGGGGCGAGTGCGCGGCTCGGCTCTCGCGAGCCTCTCCGCTCTCCTTGGGAGATCGCTTCACCTGGGCTGAAGCAGTCTCCTCGACCCTGGGGCTCGTCATCACCGCGGGTTGGTGACCGCTCTCGGCCCACTGCTTCTGCTGGTTCTGCCAGCAAGCCAGCAAAGGCAGTGGGAGCGCCTGATCTTCCTCGCCTGTCCCCTCCGCCCCTTCGGTTTCTTCCAGGGGGCATGAGTCGGAGAGGAGGAACTCTGGGGAATGTTCTCCTCAGAGTTCTACTGTGTGGGGGTATGCACCTGGCTCGGTCCTTGGCTCGACCAGGTCTTACGCCCGCGTAGTTCAGGAAGGTCCTCGGGGGTCTGCCGAGGTTCTCCCTCCTGCAGGGAGAGTAGTTCGGGAGGACCGCACTCTGGAAGGACTCGAGGGTCCTCTGCCCCAGGATGCAGACACCCCCGAAATACAGAGGACTTTTGCAGAGGTTATCACGCTGATTTGTCAGCAAAATGACCTCGGGGAAGGGACCATGGCCTCGTCTGTGGATCGTCCGTCGCACCTCGAATCCTTTTGGGGACCCAAGAAGGAACCCAAGGCTTCGGTGGGGCTGCCGTGGTCCACGCTTGCCGAGGGGGTACTCGATCAGGTGAACAGTCTTGTGTCTGGGCAAGACAGTTCGCTTCGATCGAGCCGCTCGGACAAGCTTCTTCCCCCTCCTCTGCCTCGTCAGAAGCGTTTCTACGCACCAGCGGAAGGGGCGTTGCTGACCAAACAGGTTGACCCGGACCTGACTCGTTTGGATCCGGGTATGTCGTTGCAGCAGTTGACTGCAGAGAACATATCCCTCTCTCAGCAAGAAGCTGCAACCCTGGAAGCCACCGCCATGGTGGCCTTCCAAGCAGTCTCCTGGCTTGATCTGTGGTCATTCACAGTATCGAAGGTAGCTGCTTCCTCAGGCACTATCGTACCTGGGGAGGACTCCGCCTTTGGGAGACTGTGCCAGTCTGGGGGTAGGGCCATTTCCTACCTCGCCCACCAGACTGCAAACCTTGTGCTAAAGTGGAGGGACGCCGTTCTCTCTTGCTTTGCCAGGTCCGTAGGTCACGAGTCAGCTATCGCCCTTCGGAATGGACCGTTGCTGGGTTCCTCCTCTCTCTTCCCTAGAGAGTTGGTGGACAAGCGCTGTGCCGATGACAGCGACTGGCTTGTTCACCAGGCAGTGGCCAAGACCTCCAGGTCTTCTCATCCCACTGCAGCCAGGTCTTCGGGCCAGGCTGGCACTTCCTCGGCCCCTAAGAAGTCCCAGTCTTCGAAGGGGTCCCGAGGAAACACCCAGCCTTCTTCTTCCTCGAGAAGGGGGCGGATCACTCCTGCCCTTTTCAGCCCTCTTTCCAAGCCGGTAAAGGGGGTGTGGCGGGATTTTAAAACACAAAAAACAATACACAACACAGATACACCGAACGTATAACCACATACAATACTCACTATGATCCTCGGTTGCTGGGAGATGGTTGAGGGTGTCCACGGTCGCCAACACAGTAGACAAAATTCACAAACAACCAGAAAACAGACTTCCAACCAAAAAAACAAGCAAAAAGAAAGAGACACATGCACAGACAACAATGACATCCAACAGAAAACACTCGACTCACGGAACATACAATAATCATGCACCACCAATGTCCGCCTTGCACAGAACTCAGCTCAAGACTCTCTCAAAACCAAAAAAAAACCCTCGACATTTGGACAGACAGACAGCACCGTAAACAACTAACGACCTCATCCCTCTTCCAACAACCGAAGCACTCACTAACGACAATTACACACACACACTCTCTCTCTCTCTCTCTCTCTCTCTCTCTCTCTCTCTCTCTCTCTCTCTCTCTCTCTCTCTCTCTCTCTCTCTCTCTCTCTCTCTCTCTCACAAAATGTTGGGAAATGCTAAATAAAAACAAATTTATTCATCCCTCTATATTTCTCCCCCCTTTTTAGCATTTCCCATACAACACCTTTCACACCTCTTTCAAATCGCCTTATGCAACACCCACGGATGCTCACTAGCAGGTCCTCTAGATCGCGTTCATGGCACGCAATCATTCTCTCAGAATCATTCTCTCTTCTAGCAACATTCAAACTCACATCTTCTCCTCCATTCTCTCTCAGATTCACGCTATCTTCTTCACTATTACCACTCTCAATTTCATCCACAATCTCATCTATACCCTCTAACTCGTTCCCAAATACCTCCCCAATTCTTCAACTAACCCATCCCATTCGCTCATTGACCTTTCCAATTCTTGCAACGATTCATTCATGCTTTCAATCACTCGTCTATCACTGCTACGCTCTCTTACTCTTACACTTTCGCTCAACTCCAACCGTTCACTTACCCCTACACATTCAGTCAACTCAGTTATATCAAACCCGCATATGCTATACATTCTATTTATACCATCCCATTCATCCGTATTACACGCTTTATCACTCATTTCCACTTTGGCATTCACACCCCTATCACACAACTTACGACCATTCCGTTTACTTACGTTCTTCCCTTTCTTACGTTTTCTACCATACTCTATCAAAACAAATTGCTGATCCTCATGCAACAACCCCTCATGTACATGCATCACACGCACCGCTTGCATCCTGGAGGATCCACCCATTTGAACCCCCTTCACACTCAGTTTCCCGAATTCGCTGTCACAGTCACCCTCTTTCGTCTACATACACTTGATACATGCCCTTCCATTCCACATTCGTCACACTTCGCTCTCGGTTCTGAACACATTCTCTGCATAATGCCCATTCTTACCACAGTTGCCACATATTACATTCACTGGGTACCCCTACAACCATTAGCAATATAACCCACCTGTCCGCACCTGTAGCATTTAACCCCTATCTTTCACACTCCCTTACCAAATGTCCCGATTGCCCACACCAAAACATGCTCCTAAAGCCCACCTACACTCATTCTTTGTATGTCCTCCCTTTCCACATCTAAAACACTGCTCGACTTCCACTCATCGACCTTCCCCTTTGTACACTACTATCCCTAACCTGTCCAACCCGTAGTTCCCTTACAAACCCACCATTCATCCTCCCTGGCACCTCCACATTACTTGCTCTTACACTCCTATCTATTACACTATCGGCCATTCTCATTGGGCCCCTCAACACTGCATCCCTAAAGCTTCCGAACTCTGGTACCCTCTCATCTACCCCAGCCCTTACACTTACACTTCTGCTCTCTTTATAACCCTGTCAAGCTCATAATCTTCTACAATTTCCAAAATTTCTCCCCAAGTCAACCTTTCATTCGTCCATCTTTTCTTCTCCTTCCGCTTCAAGTTCACAAATTCTCTAACTCCATCTGGCACTGTCCCTAACAACTTCCGTACTAACGCCTTACATTCATCTATCCCATCATCCCCAAACTTCTTCCTTGCCAACGTCTCCAGCCTACAAGCATACAGTGACAAGGTTTCCCCAGCTTTCATTCTTGCCTCATCAAATTCATTCTTCCTCTTATACTTAACACTCGCTTTCATACGCCTCGCTTGCTCAACTAGTCTAGCTTTCACCTTGTCATACTCAACATCCCCACACTCATAATAACCCTATACATATCAAGTAAAACCCAGTCAAATATTCTCCTAATTCTCGTGCCCACACTCTCTTACTTTCCCATGCTTTATCCTGACAAAACCTTTCATACTCCCTAAAGAAATCATGCACATCCCTACTTCCATACTCATTATACTTTTCACACCGGGTACCTCCCTCACATACATAGCCTTTCTCACTTCTTTCTCACTTTCACTCTCACTTTCGCTACTTTCACTCTGTCCTTTCATACCCTCTTCCGAATACAGAGTCCACTTCTGCACTTATATTCATCTTACTCATTACACTCTTCTTCCCCCTCTTTTTATCCACTTTTATCCACTCACCTCCATCCACCTCACTATCACTACTGCCTTCACCCTCTCCCTTCTTTCCTGCCTTTCCCACTTCCTTACCCTTCTTACCAGTTTCCTTTCCCTTTCCCTTCTTCCCTTTTTCTTCCCCTGACTTATCCTTACTTTCCCTCATTTCCTTCCCTTGCTTTTCATTCCGCTTTTCCTTACCCTGCCTCTCAATCCCTCGTTTCTTACTTCCTATTCCCATATCACTTTCATCACTCACGCTTCCATTCACTTCTTCCTCCTTTTCTTTCTCTCTTGCCCCTTCACACGTTCCTGAGAACCTGCCTCCAACAGCCCCTTCTCCAAAAACACCCTTGAACATACCTTTCACCATTTCTTCCACACCTTTCATCATTCCCTCCAACTTTTTATCCATTCTCTCTTCGGACTCTTTCATCTCCCCTTTCATTTCTTCTTTTGCACTTCTTAGCATTCCCCCCATCTCCTCCAACTGACTCCTCAACTCCTCATTCTCACTCCTCAGCCTCCCATTCTCCTCCTCCAGCCTACCCTGGAGTTCCCTAGCCACTCTCAGAGTTCCTCTCTCAGTTTCTCTATCTCACTCATCCTGACCTCTTACTCTCACTCTACCCACCACAAACAATCCTAACGGCTATTATACAACAGCCCCACTTTGGGCGCCAAATATTATGTGGCGGGATTTTAAAACACAAAAAACAATACACAACACAGATACACCGAACGTATAACCACATACAATACTCACTATGATCCTCGGTTGCTGGGAGATGGTTGAGGGTGTCCACGGTCGCCAACACAGTAGACCAAATTCACAAACAACCGGAAAACAGACTTCCAACCAAAAACGAGCAAAAAGAAAGAGACACATGCACAGACAACAATGACATCCAACAGAAAACACTGACTCACGGAACATACAATAATCATGCACCACCAATGTCCGCCTTGCACAGAACTCAGCTCAAGACTCTCTCAAAACCGAAAAAAACTCCCTCGACATTTGCACAGACAGACAGCACCGTAAACAACCTAACGACCTCATCCCTCTTCCAACAACCAAAGCACTCACTAACGACAATTACTACTCTCTCTCTCTCTCTCTCTCTCTCTCTCTCTCTCTCTCTCTCTCTCTCTCTCTCTCTCTCTCTCTCTCTCTCTCTCTCTCTCTCTCTCTCTCTCTCTCTCTCTCTCTCTCTCTCTCATTTATTCATCCCTCTATAGGGGCAAGGGTAAGAAGAAGGGGAAACGCTTAGGCCGGGCCTGTTCCCAAAAAGCTGCCGAAGGTGGGGGTTGCCTGTCGAACCATTGGGCAACGTGACAGCGACACAGGGCCGAGACCTGGATAGTGGATGTCCTTCGGGAGGGATATCTACTACCCTTCGAGTCTCGGCCTCCCCTCACCTACACTCCGGTCCATCTCCAAACATATCTTCCAGGTTCGTCGAAGGACATCGCACTACAGCAAGAAGTGCAAGCCATGCTGAGCAAGAGTGCTGTAGAAGTCGTGTCAGACCAGTCTCCAGGCTTTTACAGCCGCGTCTTTCTCATAGAAAAGGCCTCGGGGATGGAGACCGGTCATAGACCTCTCTCCCTTGAACTGTTTCGTTCGCCAGACTCGGTTCACGATGGAAACAGCTCAAACTGTGCTGGCCTCCATCAGGGAGAACGACTTCATGCTTACGGTGGACTTGAGGGATGCGTATTTCCAGATACCCATCCATCCGTCCTCGCACAAGTACCTCCGCTTTGTCCTCGGGGAGTCGGTCTTCCAATTCAGGGCACTTTGCTTCGGGCTCTCGACCGCTCCCCAGGTGTTCACGAGAGTTTTCTCTCTCGTGTCAGCTTGGGCCCACTCGCACGGGATACGTCTACTGAGGTATCTCGACGACTGGCTAGTCCTGGCGAGCTCTCGCTCACAGTTGCTACAGGACAGGGATCGTCTCCTCGAGTTTTGCCGGGATCTAGGGATCATGGTAAATCTGGAGAAGTCAGATCTCACCCCCAAGCAGAGGACAAAGTACCTGGCCATGCTGATAGATACGGTGGCAGCGAAAGTCTTTCCCTCGGACTCTCGTATCAGCAAGTTCAGGCAGGCAGCACAGTTGTTCCTGTCACGGCAGGAGCAACCAGCTCGGCAATGGCAAGTCGTCATCGGTCACCTGTCGTCGTTGGAGAAACTAGTACCTCACGGGCGTCTTCACCTGCGGTCTCTCCAGTGGAGACTAAAGGAGTATTGGTCCCAGTCCCAAGACCCCCAGTCCTTCCTCATTCCTCTTTCCGAGGAGGTGAGAAAGGACCTTCACTGGTGGTTAGACGACAGGAACCTCTTAATAGGAGTATCCCTGCATACTCCCCCTCCGGACATGCTTCTGTTCTCGGACGCATCGACCGAGGGATGGGGCGCACACCTGGAGGAGTTGCTGACTTCTGGAGTGTGGCACCGAGATGACAAGCACCTTCACATCAACATCCTGGAGCTCAAGGCAGCCTTCCTGGCCCTCCAGGAGTTCCAGGATCGAGTGATGGGACACTCCGTGGTACTGATGAGCGACAATACCACGGTAGTGGCATACGTCAACAAGTAGGGGGGACTGGTGTCCCACCAGCTTCATCAGTTGACGATGCAGGTGCACGAGTGGGCCGTGGCTCACTCGGTAGAGCTGTCAGCCAGGTACATTCCAGGCAAGAGGAATGTCGTGGCAGACAAGCTCAGCCGCCATAGCCAGGTGGTAGGGACCGAATGGTCCCTCGAAGTAGCGGAAAGGCTGTTCGAGCTGTGGGGGCGTCCAGCCATCGATCTGTTCGCCACCCGGCACAACAGAAAACTCCAGATCTTCTGTTCTGTCGTGCCGGACCCATGGGCCGCTGTGGAGGACGTGTTCCAACACCCGTGGGACAATCTTGACGCTTACGCCTTTCCCCCATTCTGCCAGATTTGCCGAGTGATGATCACCCCGAATCTCAGAATGACTCTGGTGGCACCCAAATGGCCCCAGGCCGTTTGGTACCCGGACCTGCTAGCTCTCCTCTCTGAGGCACCGAGAGAGATCCCCCCCTGGCCCACCCTTCTGCGTCAACCTCACGCAGAGCGGTTCCACCTGGCAGTGCATTCCCTGTGTCTTCACGGCTGGAGGTTATCCACCATCTCTTGCGAGAGAGAGGCTTTTCGCGCCCGCCTGCAGCAACAGAGATGGCAGGATACCTCAGAAGATCCTTCTTTCGGTATACCAGGGAAGTGGTCTGTCTTCTGTGGTTGGTGTCGTCGAAGGGGTATCTCTCCGGTCGGAGCTACTGTTCAGCAGGTCACGGATTTCCTCGCCTTCCTTCGCCGAGAGAAGCTTCTCCCGTTTCAGCAGTAAAAGGCTACCGCTGCACTCGGCCTCGCCTAGTCTTACGGCTGAAAGGAGTAGACATCTCCTCTTTCGAGATTTCTCTACTCATGAGAAGCTTCGAACAGTCTTGCCCACCCAGGGATCTCAGGCCCCCTTCTTGGGATGTGACCCTCAAGACCGTCTTCTTGCTTGCCCTGGCATCGGCGAAGAGAGTTGGCGAGCTTCACGAACTTTCCTTTAATGTTAAACACTCGAGGGGATGGGGATCAGTTACGCTCGATTTCATCCCGGATTTCGTAGCGAAGATTCAGAACCCTTCGGTCCCTGACGCACGGTTCGAGTCCTTCACAATCCCCTCCCTGGAGGACTTTGTAGGTAATGATCCAGACGAGATGCTACTGTGTCCTGTTAGGGTGCTGCGGCGCTATCTGAAGAGGACTCGCACCTCCGCCTGAGTGTCGACGACTCTTCGTTAGCACTGGCTCGACCAAGAAAGAAGTGTCCAAGAATACCATCTCTTTCTGGCTTCGTGAGACGATAAGGAGAGCGTACTCTGCTGCAGGAGAAGACGACACTGGTACGCTTCGTCCGAGAGCTCACGAGGTCCGCAGCATTGGTCCGTCCTCGCATTTCGGAAGAATATGTCGGTACCACAGGTGCTGAAAGGCGGGTGTGTGGTCCCAACAGACTACCTTCACCTCCTTCTACCTTCGGGATGTTGCACACAAGTCCTTGGACACTTTTACCTTGGGTCCTGTGGTGGCTGCTCAACAAGTTGTGTAGCTTATCCAGCTCCCCTAACGGGACAGGTTGCATCTCGCCTATGTTGTACGGTTGTGATTGGGAGAATGAATGTTGAGTGACTGGCCTCTCTTCTTTCTCCCCATCCTGGCTCTCTTCCCAAGGGCAGGGAGCAGACGTGCCGTTACAAGCTGGACCGAGCGATCGAGGCAGGTAAGCACATAATGGGAGCTCCCGTTCTATTTCCGTTCAGGTTAATAGAAGCAACCCCACTCCTTCCTCTTGCAAGGGGAGGAAGGAGACCATGACTATGAGACAAACCCAATGCTTGTATTTGCCTTATTGTCATCCGACGTCAAATTCTTCCTAGCCTACTTTGCATGAACTGACGTTTCCTCTTTCATGCAAAGGGACCCAGAAGTCTGACAACTGATCCTGCGTTTCTTACAACCTAATCTCTTGTCAGAGGCAGTTTTTCCCTTCCTCGCTCTCACGACCAGGAAGGGAAGACAAGGTGGTGAACTCCAGTCAGTTCAGAGAGACTTTATCAGATTCCTCCCTCCAATTAGTGAGTCTCCTAATGTAAAGGACCGAGGGTTTGTATATTGTGTCGGAACAAATAACAATTTTTAAAAGTAAATTGCATTTTTCCTAACTATACAAACCCGAGGTCCTTTACACTTTATGCCCACCTCATGCCACCCCTCAATCTGTACCTGGGCTGAAAGGCAATTGGAATGTTTACATCCGGGCAGGCGGTACTCCCGCCTCCCGGACAGTAGTTAACTGCCTAACCACATTGTTTGAAGTTCAATGGCCGTTTCCAGCCTACGCCTGAAAGTAATCCCTAATGTAAAGGACCTCGGGTTTGTATAGTTAGTACTTTTAAAAATTATTTTTTTTGTAAAGACCACAAAATTCAGGATGGAAACCAGTCAGTCAGTGCTGTCCTCCATTCATCAAGGGGATTGGATGGTTACGATAGACATGGAAGATGCATACTTTCACGTTCCAGTCCGCCCAGAATTCAGAAAGCACTTGAGATTCATGTTTCAGGGCAGGATCTACCAGTTTTGAGCCCTCTTTCGGTCTTTCAACAGCCCCACAGGTCTTCAACAGGGTTCTCGCCCAGTAGCAAAGTGGCTACATTTGATGGGCATCAATATCAGTATACAGTGAACCCCCCTTAATCTCAGGGGATGCGTACTGCACCCGCCCCGCGAATAGCTAAAATCCACGAATACTTAAAACCCCTCTTAAAACACTTAGAACTGCCCATTTTGATAGCTTAAACACAAGAAAAACCATGTAAAAATGCTTATACATGAGTATTTTAATAGTTTTATCACAAAAAGTGCATTTATTCATGAAAATTATATGAAAATACAGTAATTAGTGAGTACTTCTCAGTGAAAAATACCACGAATTGGCGGATTTTCCGCGAATAATAGGTAGGTATGTTCCACAGAGAAACCCGTAAATGCGTGAGTCCGTGAATCGTGAGAACGCGAATATGGGGGGTTTACTGTATGCCTGTATCTCGACGACTGGCTTCTACGCTCCTTGTCGAGAAACTGTTGCACGGAGGACTTACAGAAAACTCTCTCCCTTGTCCAGGATCTGGGCCTTCTGATCAACTTCTCCAAGTCAGAACTAATCCCGACTCAGCTGATCGTCTATTTAGGGATGATGATCGTCTCTCAGAGTTTTCAGGCTTTCCCATCAGAGAAGAATTCTTTCCTGCCTGCAGACGATTCAGAAATTTTTTGTTCTTTCCTTCCTTCTAAGCCAAAGAGTGATTGAGCTTCTTGGGCACTCTTGCATCCATAGAGAAGTTTATGCCGTTAGGGAGACTGTACTCGAGACCCCTGCATTCTTCCTAAAGGCCAACTGGCACAGGAAGACGTCTCTGGACTCATTTGTCTTCCCCCATTACTCCCGAATTCAAGAAGGACCTCGGGGGTGGCTGGGAGAAGAGAGATTCCTGGTAGGGAAGTCTTTATTCCCTCTGAACCCAAACATAACCTTGTTCTCAGACGCTTCAGACCTGGGATGGGGAGCTCATTTACAGGACTTGGAAGTTTCAGGGACATGGTCGCAAGAAGAAAGATTGCTTCACATCAGTGTAAAGTAGCTGAAAGCGATACACCTGGCTCAGCATTTTGCTTCAGTGACTCACAACAAAATAATTGCAGTCCACTCGGACAACATGACGGCACTGGCCTACATAAGGAACCAAGAAGGCACGCACTCTCCCTGCCAGGCGGCCAGAGATCTTCTCATTTGGGCCCAGAACAACCGTACTCAGATCGTCACCCGCTTCATTCAGGGCAAGATGAATGTTCTTGCAGACGTCGAAGAATCATCGTCTTCCCCTGTATTGCTCATCAGTTCCGAACCCTCTGGCTTGGGCAACAGACGCCATGCTCCAGGAATGGTCCGACCTGAACAAGCCTTTCTGCCATTCTGTATGGTGAGGGAAGTCATCAACAAGTTTCAATCTCACAGCAACTCGTTGATGACGCTAGTGGCCCCGTTTTGGCCACAGAGGGAATGGTTCCTGGACCTTCTAAGCCTCTTAGTGGACTTCTCAAGACTTCTTTGACAGCATCGAAGTCTTCTCAAACAACCTCATTTCCTCCGCTATCATCAAGGTTTGTCCACTCTTGCTCTGACAGGCTTCAGACTGTCAGGAAGCTTGTCAGAGCAAAAGGATTTTCAAAGGCAGCTGCGAAGGCTTTTGCCAACTGTAGACGATAATCTTCATCCAACGTCTGCCAGACTTAGTGGTCAGTTTTTTCGTGACTGATGTCGGACACACGGTATCTCATCGTCTGAGACCACTTTAGCTCAGTTAGCTGATTTTTTTTTAATCTTCCTGAAGTCTTCTTGGGGCTAGCGACTAAGACTATTAATGGTCATAGATCCATGCTCAGTTCTGTCTTCAGGCACAGAGGTTTGGATCTTGCAACAAGTCAGGATCTTAGTGACTTGATTAAATCTTTTGATTCTTCAAGGGAACACAGACTGCCTTTTACTCCTTGGAAACTAGACATTGTGCTTCGTTGGCTCTCATGGCCTCTCTTCGAGCCTCTTCATACATTTTCTTGAGAGACTTAATGAGGAAGACTATCTGTTTGGTTGCTCTAGCGACAGCCAAAAGAGTTAGTGGATTACAGGCCTTGGACAAGCTGGTTGACTTTTCACAAGGTGATGCTGTCTGCATGTTTACCCTTGGGTTTTCTTGTGAAGAACGAAACCCCAGCCAATCCTTGGGCCTTTTTGTTCTCTATCAAGAGCCTTACAGATATCCTGGGACCTACAGACCAGAAGAGAATTCTCTGTCCAGTCAGAGCCTTGAAATGTTATGGAGAGGACTAAGAGCATCAGAAGCCCCTCATAACCTCTGGTGTTCTGTAAAGAACACATCTCGTTCTGCATCCAAGAACGTGTTACCCTTCTTTCTTAGACAAGTGATCTGGGTTTTAAACGCAATCTGTCACTGTCAGACTATTCTTCAGTCTATGTACTGGATGTGCAGATTTGTGTTTGCCTCTTATTATTTGTGTGATGTTGAAACCACATATGAAAACTGCAGTACATTAAGATTGTTATCCGTGGCGGGCTTGGGACTTGGGGAGGAATGGTAGGAGGATGTCTCCGATTTCTCTATCTCCTTACCTTGAGTTTAGGTGATTGAGTTATGGGAGCCACGGGGTGGTGATACATACCTGGAGTACCCACCAGTCTTCTAATGGATGGGTTTGGTGTTTTACGTAAGCTGTAAGTAACAATATGTTTGGTAAAATTTTTCTTGTACTGCACCCAGGGCAAGGGCATACCCTTTTGTATAAGGCTTTGGCAACCATCAGAGTACTCCTTGGCGGCAAAGCACCCACTAAGTAAAGGCGATTCTGAGCTTTACTGCTACGCCACTACAGGTTGATGATGAGCACTGACCAGAGGCAGTACCCGTCTGCTGTAGCTCTCTCAACAGGTAAGGTCGCAACAAGCATTGTCCAATGCTGGCTACCTGTCTGTTTCAAATTCATCTCCATTTCTGAGTGTTTCTGAGTAGTTAGTGTCCATGTATTCCACATCCTTTCTCTGTGGGATTCAGCAATGTAACTACAGTCATACCCCGAACTTACGTGAGGTTAGGTTCCAGAACCCCTCGTGCAAGATGAATTTTCACGTAAGTTTGGCACAGTCTCTAATAATGCAAATAAATGCTTATTTCTAAAGTTTAAGCACTAAATATGACCCTAATCGTGCTCCCAAATTATTAAGCTAACTTTTAAATGAAATTAAAGTTATAGTACTGTAATTTCATTTAAAAGTTAGCTTAATACATTACCCTTAAAAAAAGAAATAAATGGTTGACATAAAAATAGAGATTGTTCTGACATGATATACAAACCGTCGGTCCTTTACATTAGGAATTACTTACGGTGAAGCTGGACGTGGCTGTTAAACTCTTGAACAGGGTGGTTAGGCAGTAACTACCGCCAGGTAGGCAGGAATACCCGCCTGTCCGGATGTAAACATTCCAGTTTACTTTCGGCCGTCATGCGTTGCAGACATGGTTTCGGATTTCTTGGCCTGACTGTCATTAAGCTCTTTATTATCCCGGTGGGATCTACCTGTATTTTTGTGTATATATTGCGAGTGTTTGATATTTATTAATACAAACCCACGATTTGTGATAACCTTGCATAAGCCGTCGTTCCTGTGCGTCTGTGTCTTGGGTTTGACGGCCAGGGGTGTATTTAGAGGGGCGTAACCAAGTGGTAATGCTTCTCTTCCAGTAGCCCTTTACTGTATTTAGATCTGAAGGCGTTCCCTTGTACGTTCAGAGATATTAGTTGGGACGTAATATCTTCGTTCCCCTTCATTGATTGGGACGTAAGAGTTCGCTTCCCTTCTTGGGGCCCACCGTGTACAAGGGCATGACTACTTCCCTCCTACTTGTGCTGAGTGTTGTTTTCGCCGCCTGCGCTATACAGTAAACCCCCGTATTCGGAGGTCATGGTTCATGGACTCACGATTCGCTCTTTTCTCTGTGGAACATATCTAACCATAATTTGCGGAAAATTCGTCCATTCGATTATTTTTCACTGAGAAATATTCACTAATTACTGTATTTTCATATAATTTTCATGAATAAATGAACTTTTTGTGATAAAACTACTAAAATACTCAGGTATATGCATTTTTACAGGGTTTTTCTGTTTAAACTATCAGAATGGGCAGTTCTAGAGGGGTTTTAAGTATTCGTGGATTTTAGCTATTTGTGGGGGGGGTGTGGGATGCATCCCCAGCTTGAATAGGGGTTCACTGTAGAGAATTGTCGGAGGGAGGTTGCGGGCATCGTCGGTAAGTTCCACTTCCACAGCACCCTTGCTGGCCTCCCCTCCTTCCTTCTCTCTCTCCTTGTAAGTTCTTCCTTTTCTCTCTTTTGCTGTCTTCACTCGCTCATCGAGCGAAGACCACAAGGAAGGGGCAGGGGGTCATGGGCGGTCGGGTGACCTCTTCTAAGGGGCCTCCTCTCGCTGCGCAGGGCAGTTCCCCTCGTAGCGAGAGGAGTCTCCCTCTACTAATCTTTGCTTTTTCTTTCAGGTTGATAGTGAGCATCGCAGGCACAGCAGTAGTTGGCTGGATATTTCAGGGGATATCATGCATGAAGGAGTCCCGACATTCATTCAATGTTGCTTCGGGATCGACCACAGTACCTGGTTGGAATGGCATAGTTCCACGTCAGGATCGTTCTGACACTGTTCCTGCTGATGTAGATCAATCACTGTCATTGCTGGCCTTCATGTATGCCATGGCACTGACTGCCTCTGGCATATCTGTGGTCCATCTGCTCCAGCTGTTTCCTGTGTTATGCTTCTTTTAACTCATTGACAGTCTCTGGGTGGCTTTCCCTGGTCTCCTGCTGCAGCCGTCCTGATCGTTCCTGTCGCTGCTGGTGACGTTCATGTGTCGTTCCTGGCCGTTGCTGTAGCTCCTGTCTTCTGAACTGCTTCCGTAGCTCCTGCATCAGCTGTCCTGATCGCGCCTGCTGTTTCTCCTGGTGGTGGTGTCTTGGGCCGCTTCCGTTGTGTTCCTGCCTAGTTGGCCTGGAGGTTACAATGTCCGCCATCCTGTAGAAGATGACTGAGTGAAGGTAAAGGAAGTCACCCTGTGGAAGCGACGTTCCTGGTTGTTGCTGCAGCTCATGCTTTCCGAACTGCTTCCATAGCTCCTGCATCGGCTATCCTGATCGTGCCTGCTGCTTCTCCTGGTGGTCATGTCCTGGGCCGTTTCCATTTGTTCCTGCCTAGCATCCCTGGAGGTTACAATGTTTCGTGTCCAGCATCCTGTAGAAGATGGAGTGAAGGTGAAGGAAGTCGCCCTGTGGAAGTAGCCGACGTCTTCTTCAACTTATCTTCGATTTCATCTTCTGCCGCCTCTTCCCTTCCTCTCCCAAGGCTTGAGGGGGTCCCGGGAACCGGACAGACCTCCGTTGGCCGAAGGAGAGGAAGGCTGCTTCTTTCCCCTTGATGCCCTTGGACGTCTAGAGACTGCCTCCTTCCGAGGAGGCAGTGGGTCTCTCGTTGGCTCTTCCCAACCTTCAGGTTAGGAAACCGATTCTCATACCCCCGGGGTTTTTTTTTTCAGGAGCCATGGTTGTGCAGACCTTGGTTTGTGATCCCGTTCCCAGTCCTAGAGGTTTTGCCTCTAAGACGGGGCCTGCTTCAGGTGCTCGTTCGCGAGCCGCTCTGAGTGCTCGAGATACGGTGGAATATCGAGTATCCCAATCTGGTCTGAAGAGCACTCTCCCCAGCCCAGTTTGGGAGCAGTGCGAGAGAAAGGACTGAGGCACCCAGGTGTCCCAGCTCTTCCTGCCAGCACCACAAGCGCTCCCAGAGTGCTTACCAGTGCTCAGTTGGGTTCCCAGTCTGGTGTATCGATCCTATCAGTTCAAACACCAGAAGAAGCAGGGAAGAGATTCCCTTCAGGAGTCCTGCGGGACTTCTAAGGGACTGACTCTTCCAGGAGACAAGTTTCTCTTGTTGGCTCTTTCCTGTGGGGTCTGGTGTTTCGGGAGCCGTGAGAGTGTGGCCTCAAGAGGCCACCCCCTCGTTGCCAGTCCTAGAAGTCTGCGTCTAAGACTGGTTCTGTGCCTGGCTCTTTTCGATTTCTTAGGAAACCGAAAGCAGCCGCTCCTGATTTTCTAGTCTCGTGGGTCGCTTGAATCCTATGACTCACAAGCGCTTTCCTGACGAGAGAAAGTGCTGAGACACCCAGGTGTCTGGGTGCTGGGACGCCAGGTGTCTGGGTGCCGAGATGCCAGATGCCTGGGTGCCAAGACGCCAGGTGTCTGTGTGCCGAGACGCTAGGTATCTCGATACTGCCTGCCAGCTGCTTCAGTTGCTCGGCTGGGATTCATCCTCGTGTCTTGAACCTTGGGGTTCGAGCATGCAGGATAGCAGACACAGAATTCCCCTTTGAACCCTCTTCTCGAGGGGCCTCAGCTTCGAAGGAGTTCAGAGTTCGGGAAACTAGCAATAGTTCACGGCAGACGAGTTCCGCCCTGTCCAGTTTCAATTGTGTTCATGAGATCAGCTCGGCTCGGCTCGGCTCGCTCGCCCCGCCCAGCCCCTGGTCACTCTTGTGAGACTGGCTCGGCTCGGCTCGACCCGCCTGCCTCCCAGTCCACCGCATACCACCCCTGGATCCTGTTTTCGTGATCGGCTTGGTTCGATGCAGCTCGGCTCAGCCCCACTCGGTTCTTTTGAATCGGGTACTCGGCTCTGTTCGGGTGAACTTTCTGCTCTTCCCAGGAAAGCGCTTTGCCACTGCACAAGCGCTCTTCCCCTGTGTGGCAATAATCTCCTTCGGTTGATTATCGCTCACTGTCCGCCTCTCCTGCTGGTCTTACTGGCAGGACAGGTAGGGGTTCTCTTTCTCCTCACCTATTCTCTTTTCCTCTCGGTTGTTCCGAGAGGCGCGAGACGGACTGAGAGAGCTCCAAGGAATTTGTCTTCAGAGTTCGGCTGCCTGACGTGCTTTGGGTGTCGGTCACCTGATTGTCTCGTAGTACAACCAGGTAGCTGAGGAGGGTTTCATGGGATCTGTCAAAATCTCCTTCCAAAGGGAGAGGTACAGGAGTTTCACACTTCTGAAACAGCGAGGGTCTTCCTCATCAAGTTGCGATCACCTTCATTTTTCGGAGAACTTCACGCCGATTCGTTAGTGTGAGGATCCCCGGGACAGGACCGTGACTCCCCCAATGAATAATCTTCATCACTCGCAACCCTTGCAGTTCCTGAGGGGCCGAGAGTGTCAGGGGCTGCCGCAGTCCATGTTTCCAGGAGGGTTCTCGACCAGATGATTTCTTTTCTTCGGAGAAGGAGTTCATTCAGGTCAAGACACCAAGCTTCTCCTCTGCCTCGACAGAGTACGAATTCTTCTTGCCTCGGAGGGTCTTGCTGACTGCAGTTCTGTGGGCAATTTTGGTACTAAGAAGAAGAACTTTGTCCCAATTCGGATCTCCGGTTTCGTAAGTCCCGAGTTGGCTCGACCCTTAGGAACAAACCTTTACTTAATTCTGCCTTTCTCTTTCAGAAATTTGCCAGATACCTCGGTAATCAAGGTTCATACCAGGGCACTGCCTTGTCCTTTGGACAATGGCCAAGACCTTTGGGTCTTAGTCATCTCGACTCGACCTTGAGTTCAAGCCAGCCCCCCTCAACTCCTAAGAAGTCCCAGGCTTTGGAAGAAGATTGCTCCTCTTCCCTTCTAGGAAAGTGCGCATAACTGTCTCTCTTTCCACCCTCTTTTCCATAAGGGAGGAGGGAAGACGGGAAGAGAGAAAGAAGTATCGACAGGGAAGAAGTTCTCCTACTGCTGATGCCTGGATGAAATGATACTTATCGAGTCTCTGGAGCTGGCAGTGACATTGCCGAGACCTGGGAGTGGATTCCTTCAGAAGTATCTGTTTCCCTTAGGTCTCAGCAATTCTTTTCTTTGAACTTTCATCCTGCTTCCTCTCCCGAGCAACGATTTGGGAAATGCCAGCCTGGCTAGAGCTAATTGTCTCGGTATCCTGTCATCTTGGAAAAGCTTCCCCGTGGTGGAGAATGGAGGTCTGCTTCCATTCCTCCATCCTTCTTTCCTCTTCAAAGTATGAGGAAAGAGTTAGGCTAATGCTTGATTGAAGAACCTTTGAATATGTTTGCATATTCCCCTAACATCATGTGTCTACTTACGAATTCACTGATCAAGGGATAGGCGCACACCGGTAAGACTGTCTTGAAGGTGTGTGACCGAGACAATTAGTACCTTCACATCACTGTCCTGGGCTCAGGGCAGCCTTTTGGCCGTCTGAGAATTCAGGATGGGTTTTGTGACACTCAGTGGTTTCGTTGAACAACAAAACCACAGTAGTGGCATTTGTCAACAAACAAGAGGGAATCGGTTTTTCCTCCTGTTTCATCTGTCAACATTTGCAGGTACATGAGTGTTCTATAGCGCGCTCGACAGCTCAATTAATCAGATGCATTCCTGGTGGGGGTGTATTGGTAGGTGAGCTTGGCCTTGGGTTTGAGTGATCGGGACGGAACGTGCTGCTTACTCATGTCTTCATAAAGATTAATGAAGAGACTGCTCGACTGAGAAATTCCTACCGTCTTTCTGTTGCCTCCCTGCACAAGAAGTCGGTAGTTTTTCTCTCCTTCATACCAGACCCAGGGGCTGCTACAGTGAGGCATGCTGTCTTTTTGGGGAAAAATTCAATATCTACGTTTTTCCCTCCTTATTTGTCTGTTTCGCTAGGGGTTCACAAGCACTGCTCACCCAGAGTTACTGACAAATGCTAGAAGACTTTGCCTTTCACCCGACCTGATAGCCAAGGCATCGAGAAGAGTTCTGCTAGACCCAATCTCCTGTAGCAGCTACACAAGAAGCAGTTCTTCGAGCAGTACATCCCTGTGTGTTCAGGACTGGGAGACCTTCCAGCTTTCCTTGTAAGCACAGGCTTGCTCGCCGAGCAGCAACAGATATAGCTGGATATCCCTTGAAGTCTTCTGCAACACTGTCCCAGGGACTGGATCCATCTTCGCTGGTGGGTGACGTTGACAGAACTTCTTCTCGAGTCAGAGTCGCTCTTCAGGTCTGGAATTCTTCATCTTCTCCG
This sequence comes from Macrobrachium rosenbergii, assembly GCF_040412425.1. Lineage (NCBI taxonomy): Eukaryota > Metazoa > Arthropoda > Malacostraca > Decapoda > Palaemonidae > Macrobrachium > Macrobrachium rosenbergii. Next base: position 35,961,287 of record NC_089747.1, read on the forward strand.
CCGAGGGTTGCTTCTCTCTCTTTCATTTGCGAAGAACTTAGGCCCTTGCGACCTAGTCTTCTATCTGAAGTAGCCTTCTTCTCCTCAGTCGAGATTTAGCTATGGATGAGAAGCTTCTTTGGTCTTGCTGACCCAGGGAACTGTTCCCTGGGTAGCACGTGACTCTTGTTTAGGGTTCCTGTTCTGTGCTCTGCACACGCCCTTACGAGAGTCGTCGGATAGAGATGTGCCCTCTTAGGACCATCTCACATCTCGCTCCGGCCTTGGCGTGGAAGATGGAAGAATTGGTGAACAGGATCAATACCTCGACTCCTTCTTGGATGTCGTAAGTGGACTCTGAATACATCGGCACCTATTGTCGGGTTCAAGTCCTTGTTCCCCTTCTCCATGGACTTTGTATCGATGGTCCAGATCAGTCGTTACTTTGTCCTATTAGGGAGCTGTGGTACTTTCCGAAAAGCTTGACATTCCTAACTTGGATGTCGTCGACGTTTCCGCTAGTACTATCTCTCCCAAGGAAGAAGTGTCTAAGGCCACACCTTTCTCCTGGCTTCGCGAAGCGATCGAAGTAGGTACTCGGCAGCTGGCAATGATGATACCGGTGCTTCCACCCGAGAGCTCATAAAGTCAATGGCTTGGCCCATCCCTCGTGTTCCGGAAGTTTCTGTCAGTCTGGAAGCAAGACGTGGCCTCATAGACCAAACTCTTGTCTTCCTGTGGTCTTGCCCACAGGCCCTTGGAACCTTTTTTCCTTGGCCCTGTGGTGGCTGCTCAGCAAGCTGTGTTTTCTTACCCGGCTCCTTCAAGAGGACTACCTAAGGTGTTGGTTCTGGAAGTGAGAAGGATACCGAGAGTGACTTGCCTCTCTTCCTCCTCTTTCCCCATCCTCCTATTTCTCCTCCTTTTGGATGAGAATAGGACTTGAGCAAATACTTGCTGGATCTGGCGCTGACGCGGTAAGACTACACATCGAGCATCCGTTCTATTTTTCTTCTAGAATCATAGAAGCAATGCTGCTCTTTCCTCTAGCAAGGGGAGGAAGGAGAGACTGGCAATAAGGGAACCCTATCTCGGCTTTTCCTTACTGCCTCCGACTCTAGATTCTCCCCAGCCTATTTCGTATGAGTTACGTTTCCTCACTCATGCAAAAAGGTCCAGTATCTGACATTTGATCTTGCAGTTCCTACACTCCAATCATTATGTCAGAGGCACATTACTCCTCCTCGCTCTTTCGACCAGGAGGAGTAGCCCAGGCGTGCAGAACTCCAGTCAATTCAGGAGATTCACTCAGATTCCTCCCTCCAACCAGTGAGTCTTCCTAATGTAAAGGACTGATGGTTTGTATATCGTGTCGGAACAAATCACAGTTTTTGAAAGTAAATTGTATTTTTCCCAACTATACAAACCTGAGGTCCTTTACATTAAACTGGAATGTTTACATCCGGGTGGGTGGGTATTCCAGTCTACCCGGTGATAGTTACTGCCGAACCACCTTGTTCAAGAGTCTAACGTTCTTCGTTGGGCGAGCGGGTTCCTTTCTCAGCTACCACTCTGTTGGCCGCGAGTTCGAATCTGCGACCGGCCAATGAAGAATAAGAGGAATTTATTTCTGGTGATAGAAATTCATTTCTCCTAACCACCTTGTTCAAGAGTTTAACGTTCTTCGTTGGGCGAGCGGGTTCCGTTCTCAGCTACCACTCTGTTGGCCGCGAGTTTGAATCGCCAGCCGGCCAATGAAGAATAAGAGGAATTTATTTCTGGTGATAGAAATTCATTTCTCGCTATAATGTGGTTCGGATTCCACAGTAAGCTGTAGGTCCCGTTGCTAGGTAACCAGTTGGTTCTTAGCCACGTAAAATAAATCTAATCCTTCGGGCCAGCCCTAGGAGAACTATTAATCAGCTCAGTGGTCTGGTTAAACTAAGATATACTTAAATTTAACTTCAAGAGTTTAACGGCTGTGTCCAGCTTCACCGTAAGTAATTCCTAATGTAAAGGACCTCAGGTTTGTATAGTTAGGAAAAATACAATTTACTTTTAAAAATTGTGATTTTTCTGGCTTGCCCTGGCTTTGGCAAAGAAAGTAGGCAAGCTTCATGGTCTTCGGTGTTAAGTACTTGAGGGGATGGGGATCCGTTATGCTCGAGTAGGTCGCAATTTGTAATGCCAGATTCAAGTTCTTTTGAATCCCCTCCCTAAAGGACTTGTAGGTAATGATCAGGACAAGATGCTACTCTGTCCAGTTAGGGTGCTGCGGTATCACCTCAGGAGAACTCAGCATCTCAGGCCTGAGTGTCTCTGCCTTTTCGTTAGTGCTGGCTCGGCCAAGAAAGTGATGTCCAAGAACACAATCTCTCTTGGGCTTCGTGAGATGTCAAATGATCTTACTCTTTGTCTGATGAGGTAGGTGGGAGTTCAGTCCAGGAGAGAGCTCATAAGGTTAGGGGCATGACCCAGTTCGTTGCATTCTGGAAGAACCTGTCAGTTCAGCAGTTACTGCACTTCAAGCAGGTGTGTGGTCACGCCAGATCACATTTACCTCGTTTTACTTTCGTGACCTTGCCCATAAGTCCTTGGACACGTTTTTTCTTGGGTCTTGTAGTGGCTGCCCAATAAGTTGTGAAGCTCATCTGGCTCCCGCAAGGGGACAGGTAGCAAGTAGCAACTCATCTAAGGTGTTGGGTAAGTGAGAGCGAATGTGTGAGTGACTGGTTTCCTCCCTTTTCTCTTTTACTTTTCTCTCTCATAGGACAGAGAGGCAGGTAGCAAGCCATCACGTGCTGGATGGACAAGTTTTTCAGGTGCCTACATGATGAGGGCATCCTGTCCTTCATCTTTTTGTAGATTGATTGGATGCATGTCCCCCCTAATCAGGCAAATTCATTACTTTACTCCCAGAAGTCTAGCAGTTGCAACATCCCATATGTCTAACAAGTTAGAGGTGCTGGATTTCTTCCTCAGTTCGTCCAGACCAGGAAGGTATTCCAATGTGGGTAGAACTCCCAGTCGGTTCAGAGATTTACCCAGGCTTCCCCTGCTGGTGGGTAAATCTCCTATCTAAAGAACAAAGGTTTGTATTTGTGTAGGAACAGTTTGCAAATTTTCTAAGTAATTTGTATTTTTCCTAACATACAAATCTGATGTTCTTTGCATTCATGTCTCACTTCAGCCACCCCTCATTCTGGTACCTGGGACAAAAGGCAAAGTGGAGTGCAGATCGACGAGTTGGCGGGGTTTCCTCCTACTGTCGGTAGCTAACGACCTTGTCTGAAAGTTAAACAGTCATTTCAACTCTCTAGCTCATTAGCAAGCTAAATCCCTATGTAAAAAAGTTCAGGTTTGTATGTTAGGAAAAATACAAATTAGTTATTACTTTGAAAATTAGCTATTTTCATGAGTGTTAGAATACTACTAAATATAAGAATGTCAAGTAATTTGCCTTCCTTATTTTCCAGATTGGTATGGCATCCTTGTTAGATGACACTGTTGGTGGAGTAGTACGGCCTCCTTGTGTAAACTCACGAACATTTGGAAAGTTAGTGAACAACATTCATACTGATTTTGTCATTATTAATTATAGGTGAGTTTCTCTATTTCATCATGTAAATGCCATTAGCACTGGTACCCTGGCATTCTAGTAAATATGTAGAATGCATATGTAGTGGTTGAAACTTATGGTACATTTCCTGAACACTATACACACCAATATGCAGGTCATGATATCTGAATTTCACGGGATTGTTTTAGTGCCTGTTGTATAAAACTATTGCAGAAATGAAGCAGATTCCTCATGTAAAGACCGATGGTTTGTATATTGTGTGGGAATAAGCTGTATGTATAAAAATCCAGTCATTCGTCTGCCATTTGTTATGTATACATTGCTATGTCTCCACCTTAGATACTTACTGGGATTCTGGGCTGCAACGGATGATCACAGGGAGTTCCTTACATTACCAAGAAAACTACTATGTTTTGACTAAATATGTGACTGGTTAAGGCAGATCTGTAGAAGATTCAATCAAAATGGGAAAATCTTGGTTTAGGGCCTTATTCATGTGAGGAAAGTTTATGGAAACACGGAGGGGTTCTCTTAATTAATTATATTTACCTAACACGCAGATCAGAAAAATGAGGAATTACAGGGCAGGTAATAACAAGGTCCTGCTAAATGAATGGGTCCTACACAGGATAAATATTCTACTCCGATGATGTCTTCACAGAAAGGACATTGTAGGGGGTGTAGAGTAGGGGGGCTGGTATAAGGCCACTGCACATGGGAGAGAGCCGAAGAGTTGGTTCCACAGCCAGGGCCGATCTGCAGTCAGATGCAAGATGGAAACTTGCATGAAGCAGTAACACACTCAAAGGGAACTGAGAGAATGCATGGATGGTGCCGAGAAATTCAGTTGCAATCACGCAATGCACAATTACGGTAATACTTAATACTTCAACACTAAGGTACTTTGGGTACTCGCACATTGAAACGGAAAATAAATTAGGCAAAGGAATTACAGGATTGTGATTGACTAAAAGAAACCTTATTTCAGTACATTACCTTCATCAGGATGATGGGGATCCTTGTTCGATAGGGCGTTGGCGGTGGAGGGAGGAAAATGAAGGGCTGCGACTTAAAAAAGTACTGGCTTGAGGACAAGCACGTGGAGGGATTGCAAGGGACAGGCAAGAGGGAAGGACGGCAAGTGTCCTAAATTCTGGGCACTTCTCAGCCGCTTCTCAGATCGAACTCCCCATTAGAACAGCGCGAACTGCCAGTTCCATGGCCCTTATAAAGTGTCGGAGGATTACGCCTGGGCATCCTTGTAGGTGGCGTTGTAGTCAATGCCCACTCCGTTTTCTAAAGGGTCACGCACGTGAGTCACCTTCCCAGGTGTCATGGTGGCCAGGCCACATGTTCAGCTGCTATGAGCTTGGCGCTTTCTTTTTTTCCTCCTTTGCTGGTTTTCCGCCTCTGGCGAGGGTTTGCACCTTTCGAAGGCTGCACCTAGGAATAAGGATCTTTGCGGTCACTTTGAAACAGAGGAAGTATTAAGGGCTTACCCATATAGGGAAGGAGGGAGAGAATTGGCGAAGGGGTGAATGATACCCATAGGTCTTTTATTTAAAAAAGAGTTAAATGAGTTTTATCATATCACTTGCATTAGTATTAAGGCTGGTGAGGTTGCTTGGAAAGAAGGTTCCTTCATTGCACCTCCCCAACCAAGTTAACGTTCACACCCTAGATTGGGTGAGAATGATTAGTAGCAAGCAAATTCACTTAGAGACTTTGATTTATTCTTCTCACTTCCCAAAAAGAGGCTTTAATTTATTCTCCTCTCACTTCCCATTTGGTACCCTTTGTTCTAACTTAAAATTCTGTGAAGCACTCAATTTCAAGAGGTAAACATCAAAATGACATTTATGTTAATGTAGAATGAATACTTGCTGCTATAAATGACAAATTCTATCAGTAAATTCCTATCATGTTAAAACAGCGTAATATTGAATGTCAATCAAAGTATATTCACAAACGTAATCGTACGGTCATAAATAATGAATCAATATTAGGTTAATTCTAAGATACTTCATGCATTCTTATTAATAATTCAAGTACAGTAAACCCCCTGTATTCGTGTGGGATGTGTTCCAGACCCCTCGCCACAGATAATTAAAATCCGCGAATACTTAGAACTCCCCCTCTAAAAATGCTTATAACTGCCTATCTTGAAAGTTCATATATCAAATGTATACTTAAAGTATCATCCTAAATCAAATATACCTTAAATTAGTATCCTATTACTGTATTAATCTTTGAAGTTATATTATTAATATAATTTCAAAGACATCTTGAACAGTAGTACCCTTAAAAATATATATACATACGTATTTCTAACTCTCCTAGCCAAATCAGAAAGAGAGAGAGAGTTACAACAAATTCAGCCAGCCTTGTACTGGCAGGGGAAGAGAGAGAGAGAGAGAGAGAGAGAGGCTGAACTAAGTATCTATTTATCTATCCATTCATTTCTCACATTCTACCCTTTGGTGAGAGAGAGAGAGAGAGAAAGGAAGGAAGAAAAAAAGGAGAAATTGATTTGATCATGTTGTAGCAACAGCAAGAGTAATATGACATATTTGACAGGTTCACCCTCCCCGTGGGCTCGAAGACTCTGGAAAAAAGACTTGGGGTGTAATTTGTTTACATTTTTCAATTACTTATTATAGAAATGCATAAATGTTGTAACTACAGTATATTAATATTGTTATTTGAAAATTAGTGTTTATTATTAGGTAAACCATTTATTTATCATATAAAACAAATAAACATACCATAAATATTCTCTCATCTCAGTAAGAGAGAGAGAGAGAGAGAACTGAAATAGGAAGGGAGAAAGAGAGAGAGAAATGTTAAGTATTATTTCATCTTATTGCATATCATTTAATCTTTCAGCATTATTATTATTATTATTATTATTATTATTATTATTATTATTATTATTATTATTATTATTATTATTTAATCTTATCAGTCTTAATATTTAAAAATTAGTAAATCATTATTTTATAAAAAATATTTCTGGGCTTTGACCTGTGTCACCTGGTGAAATTACCATCTAGCACACATTTCTAGGTAAATTCATTGCTAAACATACCAGAGAAAAGCTAATTGCAATGCTGGTGTTACTACCCCCAGTGCGAGCTCCATAAAATGGAGTCGTGTATAGGAAAGGGTGAGTGTTGTCACTACCACAGTCCTCTGCCCTGTAGATATTCCCAATCTCAAAATCCCCCGGAGCGAGGTGCCGTTACAACGCCCGCACCAGGTCCCCAACTACCAACAACTCAGCCGCCATATTGTCATTCCATTTTAGCACGCGTCAGCACCTTGTTGTTGTTATCAACGGTGTGCTTCATTTACCTTTTTCTGTGCGATATTATGTCTTCCATCCAGGAATTTTCTTCACCTAAGTTGAGTACCATCTCCCTTTTGTTTTTAGGCGGCTGAGGCTCTTTATTTACCTTCTAATTCAGTAATTAGGGGGTTGAATATGACGCCGGTCTCGGCCGCCTTGCTCCCGACCTCACGCGACCGTCAGTCTTTGTGTGGTTTACGGTGGGACTTTGTCCCCTTTATATATGATAATATGTTTTTATGTGTGTTTTTACATATTTTCATATTCACTCCTCGTCGGAGTTAGTTTTTTCCGAATTTCCCCTTCCCTGGGGAGGCGCGGGTCCTCTCCTCTCTTAGGCTATGAGATTTCCCTCTCTCGCCTTTGTGATCATAATTCCATATTATCCTTGGACCCACTCCTCCTCCAGCTTACAGGTATATTCTCTGAGATGGTACGGTTATGCTATTTATTTTCACTAATTTATATGTTAAGGGATGACATTGATATTTTTGGATTAATTTGTTTACGCTGATCGTAAGGGTCGGCCATTTTACCATCCGCGTCTCATATCGCGTTTGGTTTGGACCGCCCTTCTACATGTGTCTTTTATTATTTAAGTTCTATTTTCATATATGCGATGTACGTTATATTATACATTATGTGGTTAACTTTTAGTGTTACCTTAGTCTGATAGTTCCTTCAAAAGTTTGTCCTCCTAGGCTACCCTTCTTGGCCGCTGGTCGGCTTCAGTAGGTTAGCCTAGGAAGTTAGGCTACCTTTATGGGCTCTTGCTCCCTCCCCTAAGCTTGGAGGAGGTTTGGGTGAGTAGGAGAGTTTCACGTTCTGTACCTTCCCCGATGATGTCGTCTGGTTCGGATGGGTGTTATTAGGCCTATGTTTTCCCCCTCCGCCTATTTCGTCCTTCCCGATTGGACTCTTGAGTCCTAGTAAGGTTAGGCTAGAATAGCGAGGGTCTTCTTATTCGTAGCCTACTCCTGTCCGAGCCGTCGGTGTCGGGGCAGGCATCCTAGCTTCAGGGTCCCCTCTCCTACCACCCCCTCCCCTCCCCTCCTCCCTTCCACCCTTGGCTGTCTTCGTGTATATCGTGAAGTGTGCCTGGGGTCGGGTGCTCTGAGCCCTAACCCCCCCCTCCCTTTTTCCATGTCGCTAGCCTAACATTCCTTACCCTTCCTTTGCATTGAGTGGTTCTCCCTAGTTCTCCCTTATCCAGGGTCGCCAATCTCTGTTGATCGGCACCCGTGGGGAGTTCTTTTTGGTGTCTGGGGGTGCTTCCCCACTCCCTGGCCACCACTATTCATTACCACCTCTTTGCATCCTTTTAGCTTATGGAGTGTATCCTAGTATTCTCCCCGCCTTTGGTTGTCGTTCTCCCATGATCGATGCCTCGTGGAGGGGGGTTGCTATCGGTGTCCGGGGGGTGCCCTCCCACTCTCTGGCCACTGCTGTGGGTTCCCTCCATTTGCCTATCCCCTACCCTTCCCTAGCATCAGCGCGTGATTGAGTTTCTCCCTGCACAGGGTTGTCGTTCTCTTTAGTCCGTCACCCCGTGGAGAGTTAATGCGGTATCCAATTAGGGTTATCCACCTGACTGGCCTCCGTCTCGGTATCCGCTCTTCTGCTAGCTATTGTTGTCCTTGTTTTGTTTCCTGTTCTATACAACTAGAACATCGACCATATTCCCTGGGTATCTATCTTGACTTTGGCCAGATCTTACTTCCGCCGTGTTGTCGGGTCTCCCGTTACCCTCTCGTTATTGTAACCACTTCGGTGGGTATGGTGTGTGGTTGGACTGCGCTCACCTCGCCTCCTCCGCCGCCACCATAAGTATGGTGTAACTCGATTCCCGGCACCAAGCAGAATTTTATAACCAATGTATCATATCTGTTGTTTTTTGGCAAACACTAGGGTTAACCATTTTGTGCTGTGTATTTACTTTACTTACCGGACCGTGTCCGGGGTATTGGTAAATCTGCTATTTTGTTTATGACGATGTTCACACTTTGGACCTTCTAGTAACTCGATTTACTCCGGCGGTCCCTATCGCTTTTACGCATGTATATGTTAGATATACCCCCTTATTGCTGGGATCTCTCGGCGGGTCTGACCAGACCATTGCATGCTCCAGTCATTTTAAATTAAGGCTCAGCTCCGCACTTACTCCGGCGTGCCTTATTAGCATACTCATGTATCATCTTTCCATTTATAGATGGTACGTTGTCAGGAGCAGCGGTGCACAGCGGTCCTGCAACAGGTTTGTGGACACGAAGTGTGTCGGTCCCACTCCGGCTGCGCAGTTCGAGTCGGGGATCTGATCGTCTGGCACCCCGACAGATGTGAGGTGTGCTACGCTCTTTACGAGCGAGTGTTGGATGAGTCGGTAAGCTACATGTCCCCTAACCATTGTTCTTTCTTGAGTTTATGACTTTTATTGATATATTTGTGACAGTTGGAGATTTCGTTAGTTAGCAATCTCCTTCTTTCAGGCCGACCGCAGCTCCCGCGACTCTTCGCTGTTAACCCTCAAGACCTGGGTCAGTGGCTTTGGGAGGAACGTCGGGTCGGGGAAGTCCTACTTTCTGTCTCAGGATATCTGTAGTATCTTCTACCCCGGCGCCTGGGTCTCAGCGTCTGTCCCGGCGGAAGTAGCCTCCCCCTTGATTGCTGGGATCCGGGAGATGACGGAACCCTCCCATGAAGAAGCGGCCATTTGCAGAGAGGTAGCGGAGGAGGTTGCGGCGATCAACCTCAACCTCGAGCCTATGAGCGTTGACCCGGACCACCAAGTTGCAGGTAAGGGGGTAAGTGAGGCAGAAAGTTCTGATCCTCTTTTCAGCTCTCCTTCCTCTTCCGTTTCTTCCTTTAGAGGGTTTGGAAAATCCTCTTACCTTGAGGACAGGTCAAGGTCTACTGTTCCCAAGGTAAAATCTGTGAAAACAAAGACCTTGTCTAAATCTTTCAAACCCCAGAGGTCTCACTCTGGGGCTCCCTCGAAGTTGTCACGGGCCCCGAGCCCCGTGCCGTCTACGAGCAAGGCCCCCCCCCTCTGGAAAGGGATCGAGATCCAAGCAGAGTAAGGCGAGTCCCCCTCGTCCTTCCTTTGACCCAGAGTCGTTTGCTGAACTTCTTATGGAGAAGTTCGACAAGAGGGTGGAAAAGAAGTTGACCGAACTCTCCTCCCAGTTGTCTTCCGACCTGAAGTCATCAAACGCCTCTGTTAAATCCCTAGCAGAGAAGGTGAAAAGCCAGGAGAGCTTGTTCTCGGGGTTTATGCGCGCCGGGACAGTCGCTCAGCCCTTGGCTGTTCCGGACGCTTCTGGTCTTCCCCCCTTCGATGAGGGAAACCCTTGGCGCCTGGCTCTTTATGCTCCTCAGCATGAAGACACCCTCACCATCGAAGGTCTGGGTACTCGCAGGTTGGAGGAACTAGAGTTCTTCCCACCTGGCTTGCTGCCCCCCTTCCCACGTTATGCCAGGCTTACCAAGGAAGCCTGGATAAGATCAGACAAGGTCCCGAAAGAAACCGTCATCTTTCCAAGGGACCAGGCTCAATCCACCCTGTTGCGCACGCTTACAGAGTGGCAAGCCGAGAACACGAAACTTACCCCTGTCAAGGGTTCGTTTACGATGTTCTCGGTGGGAGATACTATCCCCACCCCCTGCACGACTAAGGTAGCCCTGCTTACCAGTCAGGCAGGCATTGAGGGCAAGCCCCTTCCACAACTCCGGGAGACAGATCCCACCTCTCTAGTCTTCCCCGGAGATTCTGATTTTTGGAAGGGAGCTCCGGCCACTTTCACGGTGGGTAGGCTCGACCCTGACTGCGCTTCTGCCCTCTTCAGCGAGCAGCTTCCGAAAATCCCGGATTCTCTCCTGAAGGCCGAAGCTGAGACCAAGGGTAGGTTAAGTCGGTCCCTGCATTCCCTGACTTTGGCGGAGGCAACTTCGGTTGTCTATAACGAAGAAGCCCTCTTTCAGGTCCTTACTAAATCCCTACTGGTTGGGTTCCAGCAGGACCTATATGATTTCATAGTGGCTCGGATGAATTGCCGGAAACACATCTTTACGGCAGCCTCCATTCGCACGAGCCCAATAGGCTCATGAAGAGCTCCATCTGGGGCTAATCTCTTCCCAGGAAGAGGTAGACGAGTCCTGACGGAAGCAACCAGGGCTAACCAAAGCCTCGCTCCCGCTGGGGTCTCCCCACAAGCAGAAGTTAACGGAGTCCGCCGGACCTCATCCCAGACCCGGGAAGAGGTTCAGGAAATTCAAAAGGCCTCCTACCCAGACTGTACTGCAGGCTGTTCCGGTCTCTCCAGCCGGCCAGCCTTCAACCTCTAAGGCTCAGCCTCAACCACAGTATGTGCTGGTTCAACCAGCCCAACACACGCCGCCTCCCTACATACGTAACGTCTCCGGGTTTCAATGCTTCATTCGAAGTCATGGGGCATTTCGGGCATTCAACCAAACGCCAGGGGAAGCAGAGCCAGAGGCTCCTTTTAGAGGCAAGTCGGCATCTCGCTCCATCTCCCAAGGGAGAGGAGGCCGAGGTAGCAGAGGAGGCAGATCATCTCCCGCCCAGTGAGACTCTCAGGTAGGCGGGAGGCTGTATCATTTTCGGGACCAATGGACCTTCAGTCCGTGGGCCCACAGCATAGTCTCCAAGGGACTGGGTTGAGCTGGAGCAGAGGCCCTCCTCCACTAGTCAGGTTCCATCAATCACCATCCAAAGCCCTCCAGGACTTTGTGAAGGACCTACTACAAAAGAGGGCTATAAAGAAAGGGAGGCACTTGAAGTTTCAGGGCAGACTGTTCAGCGTTCCGAAGAAAGGCTCCAGTCAGCAAAGGGTAATCCTAGACTTGTCTCGTCTCAATTTATACATTCGATGCGACAAATTTCGCATGCTCACAATCTCGCAGGTTCGGACCCTACTTCCCCGTGGAGCCGTAACCACCTCTATAGATCTTTCAGACGCGTATCATCATGTCCCGGTTGCGAGAAGGTTCTCTCCTTATCTGGGGTTCAGAATAGGAAAGCAAGCGTACTCGTTCAGAGTCATGCCATTCGGGCTCAACATAGCCCCCAGAATTTTCACCAAACTGGCAGATACAGTAGTTCAACAACTATGGTCTCAAGGGATCATGCTAGCCGCATACCTGGACGATTGGATAATTTGGGCACCCAACGCCAGCGAATGTCGGAAAGCAACAACCATAGTAATCGGTTTTCTGGAATCTATAGGCTTCCAAATAAACAGGGAGAAGTCCCGCCTAGTTCTGGAGAGCCGCTTTCAGTGGTTGGGGATCCAGTGGGACCTACACTCACACAAGCTGTCTCTTCCGCCAGCCAAGCGGAAAGAAATAGCCAAAGCAACCAGGCAATTCCTCATGAACAGGAAAGCTTCCCGCCATACCCAAGAAAGGGTCTTAGGTTCCCTTCAGTTTGCTTCAATAACGGATCTACTCCCGAAAGCCAAACTGAAAGACATAAACAGAGTATGGCAGAGACGTGCCAACATCAGATTCAGAGACAAGGTGTCTCTAATTCCGCAAGTACTGAGGAAGAGACTCCGGCCCTGGACAACAGTCAAGTGCTTATCAAAGTCAGTACCGCTCCAGTTCCCCCCTCCGGCATTAGTGATTCACACGGATGCTTCTCTGAGCGGGTGGGGAGGATACTCTCAACACAAAAAAGTGCAGGGAACATGGTCCAATATGTTCCGCCAGTTCCATATTAATATTCTCGAAGCAATGGCTGTCTTTCTAACCTTAAAAAACTGCGTCCAGCCAGACTAATCCATATAAGGCTGGTCTTGGACAATGCGGTAGTGGTGCATTGTATAAACAGGGAAGGTTCCAAGTCGAGCCGGATCAACCAAGTAATGATAGCAATATTCTCCCTAGCAAACAAGCACAGTGGCATTTGTCAGCTACCCATCTGGCAGGAGTCCGGAATGTCATTGCAGATTCTCTGTCCAGAACAACTCTGCTGGAGTCGGAATGGTCCCTGGACAAAACATCATTCGAGTGGATTTGCAGTCAGGTCCCAGGTCTCCAGGTAGATCTGTTTGCCACAGAAAGCAACCTCAAACTTCCATGTTATGTGGTCCCCAACCTGGACCCTCTGGCTCACTCCACAGATGCGATGTCAATAGATTGGAACAAGTGGCAGAGGATCTACCTGTTTCCTCCAGTAAACTTGTTAATGAAAGTCTTACACAAGCTCAGGACATTCAAAGGTCAGGTGGCTCTGGTAGCGCCCAACTGGCCGAAGAGCAACTGGTTTTCTCTTCTTCTAGAACTGAAGCTCCGGTGCATACAGATCCCCAGACCAAAATTGACACAAATAGTACAAACTCGGACTGTGTCAGCTTCTTCAAGAGTCCAAGATGCCTTAGCTTTGTGGATTTCATGAAATTTGCAGCTCAGAAAGATGCTAATATTGATCCCGTTAATACAATGTTCTTAGAATCAGACAAAAGGGAATCTACCCTCAGACAATATGACTCAGCAGTCAAGAAATTAGCACTGTTCCTGAAAGAATCTGAAGCTACAGAAATGACCACAAACCTTGCAATCTCATTCTCCAAGTCATTATTCGAAAAAGGTCTTGCCTCTAGTACCATTACTAGAGCCAAATCAGCTTTAAGAAAGATATTTTTACATGGTTTTAATATTAACTTAACTGATTCTTATTTTTCATCAATTCCTAGAGCATGCGCTTGTTTGAGACCAGCAACCCGTCCACACACGGTTTCCTGGTTCTTAAATGACGTTCTTAAATTAGCATCAGATACTGATAATCAGAATTGTTCATTCTTAAGTCTGTTAAGGAAGACCTTATTCCTAATTAGTTTAGCTTCAGGTGCTAGAATTTCTGAGCTGTCAGCTCTATCTAGAGAACCAAACCATGTTGATTTTCTCCTGTCAGGAGAAGTTCTGTTAGCCTCAGATCTCAAGTTTCTTGCTAAAAATGAAGATCCGCGAGATAGATGGTCCCCATGGAAGGTTGTCCCCCTTCCACAAGACCTGTCATTATGCCCAACTTAAAGGCTTTTTAGACAGAACCTCTGAAGGCCATTTCAGACAACAAATCTTGTACTTTATTAAACAAGCTAACCCAGATTCAGTTCCTAAGGTCCATGATATCAGGGCTGTGGCCACCTCCACTAATTATTTCCATCATATGAATTTTGACGATCTCAAAAAATATACGGGTTGGAAATCACCTTCGGTGTTCAAACGCCACTACCTCAAATCCCTAGAGGCTCTAAAATTTTCCACAGTGGCGGCAGGAAGCATTGTTCCTTCCTCTGACTGATCTCACTATGCATTCCTAACTGTTCTGTCACTCTCTCTCTCGCCTACCTGCCTCGTTTACTCCCCTTACCGTCTTCTTTGGGTCAGGCATGCTTCACAGCCTGACTCCTGACCATGTTGCATATTGTCTATTGTTCCTATTTGTTAGTATTTAAGTCAATTATAACCGTGTTCTGATGTTCTGTATATCATGTTTACTTTGGGTCATGGTTCCCCCATCTTGTTATTCTCACGTTATTATAGAGATTTTCGGCTTGGGTAATTAAAACTCACTTTTACAAATTGTTTTATTTCTTTCCATCACAGTAGTTTTCCAAGAGCTTCACCAAGCTGGTATGTTTAATTCTCTGTTATAATTTCACCGGGTGACACAGGTCAAAGCCCAGAAAAGGGATTTTGACAAAGGAAAAATCTATTTCTGGGGGAAGACCTGTGTCACCCGGTGACCCACCACTATTAATTCTTTTCCCCCCCCTAGGTAAAATACCAAGCTTGGTGGGGTTGCTAACCTGGAATGACAATATGGCGGCTGAGTTGTTGGTAGTCGGGGACCTGGTGCGGGCGTTGTAACGGCACCTCGCTCTGGGGGATTTTGTGATTGGGAATATCTACAGGGCAGAGGCCTGTGGTAGTGACAACACTCACCCTTTCCTATACACGACTCCATTTTATGGAGCTCGCACTGGGGGTAGTAACCCCAGCATTGCATTTAGCTTTTCTCTGGTATGTTTAGCAATGAATTTACCTAGAAATGTGTGCTAGATGGTAATTTCACTGGGTGACACAGGTCTTCCCCCAGAAATAGATTTTTCCTTTGTCAAAATCCCTTATTTAGTCATGAAAATAACATCAAAATACACTAATTAGTGAATATTTCTAGACGAAAAAATCCATGAGAGAGAGAGAGAGAGAGAGAGAGAGAGAGAGAGAGAGAGAGAGAGAGAGAGATTTTTCAGTATATCTGGTAACACTGACCACCCAATCCTTACTGTCAGGTTACTTGACAAATTTGACAGGGTCACCCTCCCCCGTGAGCTCTGAGACTAAGGAAAAAATTTTGGGGGTGAAATTTGTTTGTTTAAATTTTTTTTTATTTACTTACAATAGAAATGCATACCTGTTGTAATTACAGTATATTGTTATTATTATTATTATTATTATTATTATTATTATTATTATTATTATTGGCAACAGGCCCTCTCTTAAACAGGTGCTATTGAGCGAAATTGCTGCATGAGCTGCATTAATCTTGTATAGTCTTCTCTATTTTCCTTATAACAGTTTTCTCGCTGTTACTGCAACTGGTGAGTAATGCGCCAATGTGATTCATCAGGAGGAGTTAAATTTCCAGTGATTTCTGTATATTTTTATTAAGAGTACAGTAAGTCAAATTTGGTGAGCATAGCCGTAGGGTTTTATACACGTAGAGGTAAATGTATCGAGTTTGGATACAGGTCAAAATCTTGAAGTGGCCAACGTTTCTCCCGGATTCATCTGAGTATGATCGTGGCAGTGGGTTGAAGTAGACTGGTGGTGCTAGGGGGATCTACTCTATAAATAGTCGTAGGTCAGCAGGAGATTTTTCTCATACTGGTTTGTCATTGGTTGGTGGTGCATAGCAGCCTCCTACTGGCTGGAGAAAGTTATTATTATTATTATTATTATTATTATTATTATTATTATTATTATTATTATTAATAAAAACAATAATAATACAGTAAACCCCCCGTATTCGCGGTCTCACAGTTCGTGGACTCACGTATTCACGGATTTCTCTGTGGAATGTATCTACCCATTATTCGCGGAAAATTCGCCCATTCACAGTATTTTTCACTGAGAAATATTCACTAATTACTGTATTTTCATCTCATTTTCATGACCAAATGCGCTTTTTGTGATAAAACTATTAAAATACTCAGGTAATGCTCAAGTTACGATAATTCGATTTTGCAATGGGGTAAGCAATTAACCCTTTAACGTCGACTGGACGTATTTTACGTTGACATAAGTTGTCTGTTGGGTGCCAAGTGGACGTAAAATACATTGACTACAAAAAGTTTTTCTAAATATTCGCGGAAAAATACTTGTAGGCCTCATTTGCGAAACATTTTAAATCGCACCTTGAGGGATGCTGGGAGTTCACGAATCACGCTGTTGTTTTGTTTACAAGCGTGACCCAGCTGCGCATGCGCGAATTTCTTTCTTAACCCAAAAGAAAGCATCAGCTAACTCTGCTGAAAATCTCAGAAATTCTTTAGTCACTTTGTCGTAATTTTTGCACTGTTTTCTATTAGCCTTTACATAAAGTTTTATATATGAAAATGTGCGCAATTTCATGTAGAATACAACAAAAAATAACTCATGGTTGTAGCTTTTATCAATTTTGACATATTTTCATATAAATCACGATAAGTGCCAAAATTTCAACCTCGGTCAACTTTGACTCGACCAAAATGGTCGAAAAATGCAATTGTATGCTAAAACACTTACATTCTAGTAATATTCAACCATTTACCTTCATTTTGCAACAAATTGAAGTCTCTATCACAATATTTCGATTTATGGTGAATTTTTGAAAAAAACTTTCCTTATGTCCACGCTAACTCTGCTGGAAATCTCAGAAATTCTTTAGTCACTTTGTCGTAATTTTTGCACTGTTTTGTATTAGCTGTTACATAATGTTTTATATATGAAAATGTGTGCAATTTCATGTAGAATACAACAAAAAATAACTCATGGTTTTAGCTTTTATCAATTTTGACATATTTTTATATAAATCGTGATAAGTGCCAAAATTTCAATCTTCGGTCAACTTTGACTTAACCAAAAATGGTCGAAAATGCAATTGTAAGCTAAAACTCTTACATTCTAGTAATATTCAATCATTTACCTTCATTTTGCAACAAACGAGAAGTCTCTAGCACATTATTTCGATTTATGGTGAACTTTTGAAAAAACTTTTTCCTTACATCTGCGCTAACTCTGCTGAAAATCTTGTAAGAGCCTGACGCCGTCCCTTCCAAACACGTGTGTTCGTGTGTTCGTCGTCCATTGGCGTAGACAAGACAACAAGAGCATCTCATTTTCTTTCTCTAAAGGAACGCGATTTCAACCATACAATATTTCCGTCTGTTTCTCCCTAACCATTGTTGTCTTGATGTGTATGTACAATCACCACTACTTGCATTGCCATGCAAGCATTCTAATCATGTACTCATAATGCTCCAACGAATCTTCTGTATCAAACTGTGTGTATGTTTCTGTTTGTGAAGACGCCAAACGTCTCGCCACTCCGATGGACGACGAAGACACGAACACACACGTGTTTGGAAGAGACGGTGTCAGGCTCTTACAATCTCAGAAATTCTTTAGTCACTTTGTCGTAATTTTTGCACCGTTTTATATTAGCCGTTACATAAAGTTTTACATATGAAAATGTGCGCAATTTCATGTAGAATACAACAAAAAATAACTCGTGGTTGTAGCTTTTATCAATTTTGACATTTTCATATAAATCACGATAAGTGCCAAAATTTCAACCTTCGGTCAACTTTGACTCGACCAAAATGGTCGAAAAATGCAATTGTAAGCTAAAACTCTTACATTCTAGTAATATTCAATCATTTACCGTCATTTTCCAACAAACAAGAAGTCTCTATCACAATATTTCGATTTATGGTGAATTTTTGAAAAAAACTTTTTCCTTACATCCGTGCCCGTGCACGCTAACTCTGCTGAAAATCTCAGAAATTCTTTAGTCACTTTGTCGTAATTTTTGCACCGTTTTATATTAGCCGTCACATAAAGTTTTATATATGAAAATGTGTCAAATTTCATGTAGAATACAACAAAAAATAACTCATGGTTGTAGCTTTTATCAATTTTGAAATATTTTCATATAAATCACGATAAGTGCCAAAATTTCAACCTTCAGTCAACTTTGACTCGACCGAAATGGTCGAAAATGCAATTGTAAGCTAAAACTCTTACATTCTAGTAATATTCAATCATTTACCTTCATTTTGCAAGAAATTGGAAGTCTCTAGCACAATATTTCTATTTATGGTGAATTTTTGAAAAAACTTTTTTGTTACGTCCGCACGGTAACTCGGCTGAACGTCTCAGAAATTCTTTCGCCACTTTGTCGTAATGTTTGCACCGTTTTATATTAGTCGTTACATAAAGTTTTATATATGAAAATGTGTGCAATTTCATGTAGAATACAACAAAAAATAACTCATGGTTGTAGCTTTTATCAGTTTTGAAATATTTTCATATAAATCACGATAAATAGAAAAAATTCTACCTTCAGTCATCTTTAACTCAACCGAAATGGTCGAAAAATGCAATTGTAAGCTAAAACACTTACAGTCTAATAATATTCAATCAATTACCTTCATTTTGCAACAAATTGGAAGTCTCTAGCACAATATTTCGATTTATGGTGAATTTTTGAAAAAACTTTTTTTATGTCCACGCGTTACGAATTCATGCATCATTTTGTGATAATATTTTCTCTGTGTTGCTGTGATCGTTTTACAATTTGTTATACTGTATACCAAAATCATCGCAATTTAGTGTAAAATACAAAGAAAAAAATAACTCGTTAGCTTTAACCATTTTGTCACAGCATGATTTGTATACAATTATATATGAAATTTTTTTTCACGCTGTCATATATTTCAGTATTTATATATGATAATGATATTTTTTTCATTTCTGATGGTTGCATACTAAATTTCAGGCAATGAGAAAAAAAGGAACCAAAAATGAACTCTTAATCTTGAAAACTAAGCGTGCTGTGATTTTTTGTAAAAAAATTTTTTTCTGCTTCGGCGCTAACTCCCGAACGCCGCCGGCATACGACAGACACTTTTGTAAATAGAGGCTCGGCAGTTAAGGGTTAAATGTGTTGGATTCCAGATATATATTTTCCTTTATAATCCATATCTGTCATTCACATGAGCTTTCTTTGTAAACTTTTTATATTTCTATCAGTCTGGTAAGTAAAGGACAGTAATGTTGAGAAGGAAAATGCAGGCTGGGATTCTGATTATACCCAGGCGCAGTGGTGCTCGACACGTTATTGGTTGTTGTCTGCAAAGCAGCCAATCCAGGAGCGCCAGTCATTTTCCTTGGCGCTCATTGGCTATACACTTAATGTTGATTGGCTGGATCCTCAGTCCCATCTCGCGGAAAATGGAATTGTGGGAGTCGCACCATCGCATCTTGGCCAGTTCTGTGCATAGTACGTAGCATCTTCTGATTGGATCGCAGCATTTTGTGTTTCAGTTTTGATCTTTGTGTATCAGTGCTAATCATGCCCTAAAATACCTCCTAAAAAACACCTTGCTCCTTCTAAGCTTTTGACAAAGAGTCTAAATGCAAGAAGACGGTCATGAAGCTCGATGAGAATGTAAAACTTCTCGATATGTTGAAGTTAGGGAAAAGTTACGCCGCTGTAGTCCACCATTTTCATGTCTACAGTTAGGTACATAGAGAAGAATGAGGCCGAGATATATAAGGCTGTAAGTATGAGCTTCTTCGGTAGTGGAAAAACAGTTTTGACAGTGCGGGATAAGACAGTCATTAAGATGGAATATGCACTGGCATTTTGGATAAAGGACTGCCGTAAGAAGAACATCCCCCTCAACTCCATCATCATTCGCGAAAAAGCGCAGCAACTGTACCAGCAGTATTGGACTGCTATGGAGGGTGACGATGTACAGGTACAGGAAGGCGGCAACAGACAGGCACAGGAAGGTGATGATTAAGGGGAATTAGAGTTCTTAGGCTTCGATAAACCTGTGCCAGAAGAAGAAGAAGAAGAAGAAGAGGAGGAGGAGAAGGAGGAGGAAGAACCACAAGCAGGACCATCATCAGCTTCTCAAGGTGTCCAGGCCAGCAAGGGGTGGTTCCACCAGTTCCAGAAGCAGTTCCACCTAAATTCTGTTTCTCTGCATGGGGAAGCAGCATCCGCAGATACGGAAGCCAC
This sequence comes from Macrobrachium rosenbergii, assembly GCF_040412425.1. Lineage (NCBI taxonomy): Eukaryota > Metazoa > Arthropoda > Malacostraca > Decapoda > Palaemonidae > Macrobrachium > Macrobrachium rosenbergii. The sequence goes on from NC_089747.1 coordinate 35,981,510, forward strand.
TGCTAAATATCCGGAGGCCTTCAAGAAACTCATGAAGGAGAAGGGCTACCATCCAAAACAGATGTTCAGTACGGACAAGACTGGACTGTTATGGAAAAAGATGCCGTCCTGGACATACCTCTTGAAGGACGAAGCCAAAGCCTCTGGATTGAAGGCCCAGACGGATAGGGTTACCCTCCTAATGTCTGGGAATGCATCTAGCTTCATGTTGAAACCAGGCTTTATTTACAAGGCTGCAAACCCCAGGACCCTCAAGAATAAGTATAAGGCATTCCTGCCTGTGTTCTGCATGCCTAACCCCAAGGCCTGGATCACCAAAGTACTTACGGATCAGTGGTTTCATCAAAGCTTCATCCCTCAAGTTAGACAATACCTGAGTGACTTGGGCATGGAGTTCAAGGTGTTGCTGATTATGGATAATGCTGGTGGCCACCCTGTGGATCTTTATTACGAAGGAGTCCAACTCAAGTTCCTCCCTGCCAACACCACCTCTCTCCTCCAGCCTGTGGACCAGGGCGTGATCCGTACCTTCGAGGCACCCTACACCCAGAACTCCCTCGAGCACCTTGTGAATGCAGTGGCCGCTGACAGTGAATTTACGCTGAAGGACTATTGGCGTAAATTCACGATTGCCACGTCTGTCTGTCATTGACTGATCATTGAAGGAAACGAAGAAGGAGACCTTGAATGCGTGGTGGAAGAAGTTGTGGCCGGAGTGTGTTCATGATTATAAGGGCTTCTCTTCTGAAGATCATCATTTGTCCATTGGTAAGGCGGTCTAGTTGGCGAGGATTCTAGGCAGAGAAGGCTTTGATGACATCACCAAGGATGAAGTCCTCACTCTCATTGATGCTCACTCTGACCCCCTGATGGACCTAGATTTGGAAGAGCTGATGAAGTCTGTCAGGGAGGAAGAAGACACTCCAGGTTCAAGGGAGGAGGAGGAGAAGAAGGATGAGGGGCTGACTTTGGAACGTCTGTCCCAAATTAAGAGGATAATTAAGGAGGCACAGGAGATGGTTTCAACTTGGGATCATTATATGGAACACTCCTTAAAGTTTTTGAATATCCTTGATTTGGCATTGGAGCCCTATAATCAAACCCTCTTCAGCATGAAGCAGCAGTGACAGCAGCTGCCTATCACTATGTTTATTAAGTGTATGAAGAAGGACCCTCCAAAGCCTCCCCAAATCCCTGAAGAAGTGCCTCCCCAGTCACCTGAAGTAGTGCCTGCCCAGGCACCTGAAGAAGTGCCTTCTGTAACCCCTGACAAGTGCCTCCTGAAGGTGATGAGGCACCCTCAGAGATGTAACTCTTCTGCTTTGCTGTGCAGTCATATCTTCATTGTCATTCATCAGGCTGCACAACTAATTCATCATCATCATCTTTAATCAACATGCATCACTGTTGAGTACCAGTATGGTTTATGTAATCTTAGTATGTATGTGGTATTAAATTTTTTTAATGTGCATACAGTAAACCCCCTCAGATTTGGGGATGCATGTCACAACCCCCCTTGAATAGCTAAAATCCGCGAATACTTAAAACCCCTCTAAAAACACATAGAACTGCCTATTTTGATACTTTATACACATGAAAAACCCCCTAAAAATGCTTATATCTGAGTATTTTAATAGTTTTATCACAAAAGTGCATTTAGTCATGAAAATTATATGAAAATACAGTAATTAGTGAATAATTCTCAGTGAAAAATATCACGAATGGGCGAATTTTCTGTGAATAATGGGTAAATACGTTCCACAGAGAAATCCGCGAATACGTGGGTCCACGAATCTCTCTCTCGTGAATTACCAATGTTTCCCCTGTAAAAGAAAACGGGATGGCTTGAATAGTAACTGTATGAAAGAAAATGTGCGTGCCTGAATACTTTTGGGGACTGGATTACTTTCACATGTAGCTGTAAGCTGTACAGTACGTACTTATATTTTTAAGGGTAAAATGTTTAAGATGACTCTGAAATGATATTAATAATATCATTTCAACGATTAATACAGTAATAGGATAATAGCTTAAGATATATTTGATGTAGATGATATTTTTAGGTATGCATTTGATGTTTGAACTTTCAAGATAGGCAGTTATAAGCAATTTTAGAGGGGGGTTTTTAAGTATTCACGGATTTTAACTGTTCGCAGGGGGTCAGGCAGTTATAAGCAATTTTAGAGGGGGGTTTTAAGTATTCATGGATTTTAAACTATTCGCAGGGGGTCTGGTATGCATCCCTGCAAACACAGGTAGTTTACTGTACAACGATCTCAAGGAAGAGACCTTGCTGACCAAATGGGTTGACCCAGACGTGACTCATCTGTGCCCCGTTCTGTCACTGGACTGCCTCTGCATGGAAGTAGTCTTTTTCTTTCAGTTAGAGATAGTGGCAGTGGAATCAACTGCCATGGTAGCATTCCAAACAGTCTCCTGGATTGATCTTTAATCACTCTCTGTGGCCAAGATTGCATCATCTTCTTTGGGTTCCTGTACACCCAAAGAAGACACTACGTTTTGGAGACTGATGTTTTTGGAGGTAGGACCATCACCTACCTAAATCACCAGACAGCTAACCTGCGGGCGAACCTAGTGCTCAAGAGGCGAGACAAAGTTTTGTCTCAGGTTTCCAGGTTTGTCAGATCGGAGTCGGCATTGACACTCAGAAATGGACTGGTACTGGGTTCCACTTTCCTCTTTGCTAGAGGTGAGGAGGAGGCTGCCAGTGGACAGACTTCGTGTCGAGAACAATGACATGCTGGTACACCAGGCAGTGGCCTAGACCTACAGGTCTTCGCATGTCACTGCACCCCAACCTTTCGGGTCAGGCTGGCCCGTTCTCTTTGGGTCCGAGGAAGTCCCAGGGTTTCTTGACCCCTCTTATAGGTACCCCAGCAGTGAAAGGTACTCAGTTGCGCCCTTTTCAGCCCCCTGCCCATACTAAGAAGGGGGGCTAGGGTAAGAGCAAGGGTGGCATTCCTCCCCACCTGCTGCCAATGATGGGGGTGCCTGTCGAGCCGTTGGGCAACATGGCAGCGATACGAAGCGGAGACCTGGGTAGTGGATGTTCTTCAGGGAGGGTATCTAGTACCCTTCGAGTGTCCGCCAACCCTCACCAGTGAACCGGTCTGCTTCCAGACTTATGTTCCCGACTCACAGAAGGACCTTGCCCTTTGGGAAGAGGTGAATGCAATGCTCAAGAAAGGCGCTGTAGAAGTTGTGAAAGATCGGTGTTCAGGGTTCTACAGTGGTCTGTTTCTAATGGAGAAGACGACTGGCGGCTGGAGGCTGGTCACAGACCTCTCTCCCCAGAACTTGTTTGTTTGTCATGGCTGGTTCAAGATGGAAATGGTACGGTTAGTACTCGATTCCATCAGGTAGTCCGACTTCATGCTTTTGGTAGACTTGACGGATGTGTATTTTCAAATGCCCATCCACCAGTCCTCGCGCAAATACCTCTGCTTTACCCTCGGAGAGATGGTGTTCCAGTTCAAAGCACCTTTTATTGGGCTCTCAACTGCTCCCCAGGTGCTCACGCAAGTGTTCACCTTTGTCTCAGCTTGGGCCCACTTACACAGGATACAACTTCTGCGGTACTTGGACAGTTGGCTAGTCCGGTCATGCTCTTTTTCGCAGTTGCTGTAGGACAGAGATCGACTTCTTGAGTTTTGTCGTGACTTGGGAGTAGTGATCAACTTCGAGAAGTCCAATCTCACATCCAAGCAGAGGGTAAAGAATATGGGCATTCTGACAGATATGGCAGCAGTGAGAGTCTTCCCTTTGGACTAGCATGTCAGCAGGTTCAGAGAGGCAGCACAGATGTTGCTGTCTCAGCAGGGATAACCTGCTCAGCAGTGGCAGGTCGTTCTCGACTTTTCTTGGTGGTAGCATCTCGTCTAAGGTGAACAGTAAGTGAGAGCAAGTGTGTGTGAGTGACAGTCTCCTTCCATTTCTCTTTTACCTTTATCTTTCGTAGGTCAGAGAGGCAGTTAACAAGCTGCCACATGCTGGATGGGCATGTCATGCAGGTGAGTCTAGATAACTGAGTACCCTGTCTTCCATCTTTTGTAGATTGTTAGATGCAAGTTCCCCCTCTCTCTAGCAAGGAGAGAGAGGGATTGACAATGAAACAAACCCTTTGGTTTTGTTATCCCTTTATTGTCTCCAACACTGTTGGGTTCATCCAAGCCTTTTTTTTTGAGGCAGTGATGCAAACTCATTAAATGACACTCAGAAGTCTGGTAGTTGAACATCCATATGTTGAACATGCTGGGTGAGTAGAACTTCGAGTTGGTTCAGAGATTTATCCAGACTTCATCCTCCAGTGGGCAAGTCTCTCCTAAGTAAAGACCGAAGGTTTGTACAGGCAGTCCCTGGTTATCGGTGGGGGTTCCATTCTGACAGCATGGCGATTAGTGAAAATTGCCGATGACCGAAAAGCCGATTTTCGGCACTTATTGATGCTGATAACCGGGTATAGGCGCTGATAATCAGAGATTGGCACCTCTGTTAGGTATGTATTGGTGCCAGTACCCGATTATTGGCGCTGATAAGTGAAAATCGGCGATTTCGGCACCAAAAATTGTGGAAAATTGCCAATTTTTGTTGCTAGACAAGTGCCGTAAAACTGGATCCCTGATAACCGAGCCTGACTGCCTGTATTTGTGTAGGCACAAAGCAAATTTTTCGAGTAATTTGTATTTTTTATAACGTACAAACCAGAAGGTCTTTACATTTGCGGCCCACCTCAGCCACCCCTCATTCTGGGCTTCCCCCTACCATCAGTAGTTAACGACCTTGTCTGAAAGTTATAAGGCTGTTCCAGTTTGTGTTCACAAGCTAAATCCTTATGTAAAGATGTTCCAGTTTGAGTTCACAAGCTAAATCCTTATGTAAAGACCTTCAGGTATGTATGTTAGGAAAAATACAAATTACTTTAAAAATTTGCTATATTTTATGTATATTTTATTTATATATGCATTGTTAAATTATTATTATTATTATTATTATTACAGTATTATTATTATTATTATTATTATTATTATTATTATTATTATTATTATTATTATTATTATTATTATTATTATTATTATTATTATTATTATTATTAAGTTGATGAAAGCTATTCATATGGAACAAGCCCACAGGAGACATTGACTTGAAGTTCAAGCTTCCAAAAAATATGGTGTTCATTAGGAAGAATTATGAGGAAGTTAATTGAAGTACAGAAAGAAGAGATCCCATTATCAAAAATAAGAATCAATAGATAGCAAATAGATAGAGTATTAAAATGCAAGAATAATATAGTAATGCATTGCATTTTTCCTTGAACTTCTTAAGTTCAAATTGCACGACATCCTTTGGGAGGCTGTTCCACAGCCCAACAGTGTGAGGAATAAAGGACATCTGGAACTGAGAAGTTCGACAGCGAGGCACATTTACTGCATATTTGTGCTGCTGTTCAGCAAATTTGGTCAACCTTGGCAGATAAGGGGATCAGGGATCAATTGTGACTGTGAAAGATCTCTGTTGAAATAAAACCTATGAAAAAGTGACAAACAAGACGTCATCCATTGATGGTCCAAGTCATAACTGCTACTTTTAGGAAACAAACCTACCACCATGAACCACTTTTTCTAAAAGAGATAAATCTCTGGCAGAAGCAGACATCCACACTGGAGAACAGTATTCCAGTAAAGGAAGTGCAAATGACCTAAAACAGGTGTCATTATTTTTATCACTGTTATCAGTACAGGTATATGAGGCCTTACAAACAATACCTAACTTTTGTTCGGCATTTGCTGAAACTTTCATTAGATGTTAATCAAAAGTTAGATTAACTTAAACTTTTTAATATTTATGTATATGATATGCATGGAGATGAAATTAAAAGCTATTGCTTGTGTCTTGTCTGCCAACATTTTTTAAGGGAAAAATAATAGTACAGTAAACACCCAGTATACGCGGTCTCAAGATTCATGGACTCACTGGTTTGCAGATTTCTCTAGGGAACATATATACACATTATTCGCTGAAAATTCGCCTATTCACGGTATTTTTCACTGAGAAATATTTACTAATTTTCATGACTAAATGCACTTTTTGTGATAAAACTATTAACCTTTAAGCGCCGACTGGACGTATCGTACGTCGACTAAAATTGTCTGTCGGGTGCCGAGTGGACGTACGGTACGTTGACTACAAAAGGTGTTTTTAAATATTCGCGGAAAAATAGTTATAGGCCTAGTTTGCGAAACATTTTAAATCACGCGCCTTGAGGGATGCTGGGAGTTCACGGATCACGCTGTTGTTTTGTTTACAAGCACTACCCAGCTGCGCATGCGCAAATTTCTTTCTTCTCTCACTACAGAACATCAGCGATGCATCTCAGAAATTCTTTCGTCACTTTGTCGTAATTTTTGCACTGTTTTATATTAGCCATTACATAAAGTTTTATATATGAAAATGTGTGCAATTTCATGTAGAATACAACAAAAAACAACCCATGGTTGTAGCTTTTATAAGTTTTGAAATATTTTCTTATAAATGACAGTAAGTGCCAAAATTTCAACCTTCGGTCAACTTTGACTCGACCGAAATGGTAGAAAAACACAATTGTAAGCTAAAACTCTTACATTCTAGTAATATTCAATCATTTACCTTCATTTTGCAACAAATTGGAAGTCTCTAGCACAATATTGCTATTTATGGTGAACTTTTGAAAAAAAAAACTTTTTCCTTACATCCGCGCAGTAACTCACCCAAAAATCTTAGAAATTCTTTCATCACTTTGTCATAAATTTTGCACCGTTTTATATTAGCCATTACGTAAAGTTTTATATATGAAAATGTGTGCAATTTCATGTAAAATACAACAAAAAACAACCCATGGTTGTAGCCTTCATCAGTTTTGAAATATTTTCATATAAATCACGGCAAGTGCCAAAATTTCAACCTTCGGTCAACTTTGACTCGACCGAAATGGTCGAAAAACACAATTGTATGCTAAAACTCTTACATTCTAGTAATATTCAATCATTTACCTTCATTTTGCAAGAAATTGGAAGACTCTAGCACAATATTTCGATTTATGGTGAATTTTTAAAAAAAACTTTTTCCTTACGTTTGTACGTGACGTTTGGACGTGATAACTCGGCTGAAAATCAGGAATTCTTTCGTCACTTCGTCGTAATGTTTGCACCTTATTATATTAGCCGTTACATAAAGTTTTATATATGAAAATGTGCGCAATTTCATGTAAAATACAACAAAAAACAACCCATGATTGTAGCTTTTATAAGTTTTGAAATATTTTCATATAAATCACGATAAGTGCCAAAATTTCAACCATCGGTCAACATTGACTCGACCGAAATAGTCGAAAAACGCAATTGTATGCTAAAACTCTTACATGCTAGTAATATTCAATCATTTACCTTCATTTTGCAACAAATTGGAAGTTTCTAGCACAATATTTCAATTTATGGTGATTTTTTTAAAAAAACTTTTTCCTTATGTCCGCGCGCGGTAACTCGGCCGAAAATATCAGAAATTCTTTCGTCACTTTGTCATAATGTTTGCACCGTTTTATATTAGCCATTACATAAAGTTTTATATATGAAAATATGCACATTTCATGTAGAATACAACAAAAAATAACTCATGGTTGTAGCTTTTATCAGTTTTGAAATATTTTCATATAAATCACGATAAGTGCTAAAATTTCAACCTTCGGTCAACTTTGACTCGACCGAAATGGTCGAAAAACACAATTGTAAGCTAAAACTCTTACATTCTAGTAACATTCAATCATTTACCTTCATTTTGGAACAAATTGGAAGTCTCTAACACAATATTTCAATTTATGGTGAATTTAAAAAATTTTCCTTACCTCCGCGCACTGTAACTTGGCTGAAAATCTCAGAATTTCTTTAGTCACCTTGTCGTAATTTTCGCACCATTTTATATTAGGCCTTACATAAAGTTTTATACATGAAAATGTGCGCAATATCATGTAGAATGCAACAAAAAATAACTCATGGTTGTAGCTTTTATCAGTTTTGAAATATTTTCATATAAATCATGATAAATAGAAAAAATTCGATCTTCGGTCAACTCTAACTCGACCGAAATGGTTGAAAACTGCTTTTGTAAGCTAAAACACTTACAGTCTAGTAATATTCAATCAATTACCCTCGTTTTGCAACATACAGGAAGTCTCTAGCACAATATTTCGATTTATGGTGAATTTTAGAAAAAAACTTGTTTTTACGTCCACGCTGTTACTTAATTCATGGATCATTTTGTGATAATATTTTCTCTGTGTTGCTTTGATTGTTTTATGATTTGTTATATACCAAAATCATCGCAATTTAGTGTACAATACAACAAAAAAAAAAACTCATTAGCTTTAACCGTTTTGCTCACAGCGCGATTTGTATACAATTATACGGTATATGAAATTTATTTTCGCGCTGTCATATATTTCAATATTTATATATGATGATATTTTTTTTCATTTCTGATGGTTGCATACTAAACTTCAGACAATGACAAAAAAAGGAGCCAAAAATGAAAATCTTAAAAACTAAGCGTGCTGTGATATTTTTAAAAAAACTTTTTTTCCGCTTTGGCGCTAACTCCCGAATGCCGCCGGCTACGACAGACTCTTTTGTAAATAGAGGCACGGCATTTAAGGGTTAAAATACCCGGGTATAAGCATTTTTAGAGGTTTTTTTTTGAGTTTGAACTATCGAAATAGGCAGTTTTAAGTGTTTTTAGAGGGTTTTAAGTATTCGTGGATTTTAGCTATTCGCGGGGGATGTGGTACGCATCGCCGCAAATACAGGGGATTTACTGTATACAGCTACTGCACTGTACTGTACATATATTTTTTTGTTAATCCTTATGCATATATCCCCATTTCTTAGGAAATAACAATAAAGAAACCATTGTTTTAGTAAAATTCAAGTCTTAGGAATCACAACCTTCCTTTCTTTCAGTAATCGTGTCCTCATCATTGTAACTACTATTGGAAAGATTGGGAATCTGTTTGCATTACGACAGTCTTCTTCACAAGCAGTTGCAGTCAGCTCTCCCAATCCCAAATTCATTTATGAAATTGAGTAAGTATATTCCCATGCTGACTTCATATTTAGACTTTCAGTAGATAAGATTTTATTTTAGTGTTGATGGTAATGATGAAAACAGATCATCAGAAAGTAGGCTGATGTAGAATGTTTTTGAGTTTGTGATTAGGTAACATAATGGCCAACAGTTTGTTCCATGTGTATCTACTTGGCAGTGCAGAGGTGCTTGGTTTATTTTACTTTGTTCTGTATTACTTGAAGTTTGAATTGTCCCTACATGAATACAAACCCTCAGTCTTTCCATATGGGAAATAACTTTCAGCGAGCTCGAAATCTGGCCATTAAACTTTTGCAAGGTGGTTATGGTAACTGTTACCGATGGTAGGGGCGGAAGTACTGCCCACCAAGTTGGTCTGCACTCAGTTCTACTCAGTTTACTTTTGGCCGTCATCTTATTGAGACGTGCATTTCTTTCTCTGTCCTGCCGTTCGACTTTCTTTTCTGTGTTTGAATTTGCAGTGGACCCCTGCTTAGTCATAGTTCCAAATTCGCAGCTTCACCTATTCGCTTCGCGAATTTCTCTGTGGAACATATGTGCGCATTATTTGCAGGAAATTTGCCTATTCGCAGTATTTTTCATAAAGAAATATTCACAAATTACTGTACTGTATTTTCATATGATTATCATGACTAAATGCACTTTTTATGTACGGTAAGTAACTTACCAGGTAATTACAAAACTAAATATTTTACCTCACGCTTTAACTTTTGAATTTCACGGTAGCGCTTTTTAAGTTTTACCTAGGTGACAGCCCCACCCTTTACGGGGAACATTTGAACAACATGGCAGCTGGTTGACAATTCATTTCTGCCACCATGGTGTAAAGATCATGGCCATTTGCATCAGCTTTGATTGGGTTAGCAGTCATTATTTCATACTTTCGGTGAAGTACACTGTTTTTTTCTGGTTAGCGCAGACTATAGTTAGTCTTTTGTTAGAATTTGAACCAGCTTTTCTCATCATTAGGTCAGATTCTAGCAGTTCTAGTGTGTGCTATTTCAACGAAAATTAATTTAGTTTTTGGGGCTGTGACTGAATTGGGGAATTCTGTTCGAGGGATTTTACAAAAACAGTCTTTAGTGAATGTGTAAGTGATAGTGCAGTGCAAGTGGAGGAGGTGGCTGCTCATCCTGTCGGCTCTCCTAAACTGAAGTCACTGTCCTGCTCCCCCACACCAGGGAGAAGACATACCGTAAGTCCAAGGGAGGCCGAGGGATTTTGCCCATGGGTAGTTGTCCCCTCAACCACACCTGTTGTATGGTCCCAGGTGTCAGTAGACAACCCTTGGAAAGGCTTGTCCAGGAGTGTGCATGGCTTGTCTTCAAGCTCTGACGATGGCGGTGCAGACAGTAAGTGCTGTTCACGTTACTTGGGCTCTTCCCATCCTTTCAAGCGCTCTGCAGCAAACCACACTCAGAGTCTGGATCCAACAGGAAGCTCAATGCCTGTTAAGAAGTACAGTATAAGCATTCTCTTCGCAGTCCCAGGCCTCCATGCAGTTATGTAATGGACCCTCCTGTGTCAACTTGGGTCCATCAGCGCCCTTCTCTGTCCGTTTCGGTAGATCTTGGGTCCGTCTCCCCCTGCCTGCTCATCTTCTGCCCGCAAGTGTCCACAACTGTCCGCATAGGACCTCCCGGAGGATGGCTCACCTGTCAGCCCGACTTTTGTTCATGAGTGTCCACACCTGTCCATGTTGGACTGTCCAGAGAACGTCACATCTGTCTGCTCGACTTCTGTCCAACTTCCAGATGTTCCAAGTTACCTTCCAAGCTCCTGGCGCCAGCTACCGAGCACCTCAAGTGAACTCCTGATTGCCTAGCAGCCGCTTCCGGACGCCCATCAGCTTCGTCATCGCAGGAACTGGTCTCCCCTTCACCTTTTCCAGACAGACCTTTACCTTCATCTGTGGACCCTGATGAACCTGCTCTTGCTCCGATTAAACATCACTTGGCACAAATTATGGACCTTTTGAAAGCTCCTGCTGTTCCTAAACCTGTCCAGGATGACATCCTGTCTCTGGTCTCTTCGGACGAAGAGATCAATCAGGAACCTGCAGCTCCTTCAGCATTTACTGCCTTATTGAGGTACAGTGCCCCCCCCCTCATTTTTACGTGTTTCACATTTCTGCATTTCATTTTGTTGCAGATTTTTGTGGAACACATCATTCTCTTGTCCTGGGGGGTGTTTTCACTAATTTGCAGATTTTTCTTTGGGCCTTATCTCTGAAATTATCCCTAATTCGCTTTTTTCGTAGAGCAACACTGTATATTCACTAATTACTGTATTTTTTCATTAAAATATATGTATATTGAGAGAGAGAGAGAGAGAGAGAGAGAGAGAGAGAGAGAGAGAGAGAGAGAGAGAGAGAGAGAGAGAGAGAGAGAGAGAGAGAGAGAGAGATGCACAGGAATTTTTTAATAAATGTATGGGACATGGCAAGGATTAATCACGTTTGTATGATGAATAAATGATTTACCTAATATTAAGTACTAATTTTCAAATAATAATAATAATGATAATATACGAAGGGAGAAGACCCTCTTTTAGGCAAGTTTTATTTAATAAAATGGCTGCATTTTGCAAATTGATTTTATACTGAGTTTTCTCAATCCTTCTGATAATTTGCTTTTCCTGTACATCAGTATTAGTCAGTAATTGTCCAATGTTCATATATCGATGGATGAAACAGCATATTTCTTACAGCAGAAACTCTTTATTTTAAAGCATTACAGCAGGTTACTGAAGCCTGGGATGTACAGTGAACCCCTGTATTCACAGGGGATGCATGCCGCACCCCCCTGCGAATAGCTAAAATCCGCGAATATTTAAAACCCCTCTAAAAACACTTAGAACTCCCCATTTTGATAGTTTAAACAAGAAAACCCCTGTAAAAATGCTTATACCTGAGTATTTTAATAGTTTTATCACAAAAGTGCATTTATTCATGAAAATGATATGAAAATATAGTAATTAGTGAAAATATAGTAATTAGTGAATATTTCTCAGTAAAAATACCGCGAATGGACGAATTTTCCACGAATAATGGATAGATATGTTCCACAGAGAAACCCATGAATGCATGAGTCTGCGAATCGTGAGAACGCGAATACGGAGTGTTTGCTATAAATCCGTAGATTTTCCTGATGGTATTTTCGGTGTTATTTCTTCTTTTTTCTTTTTCTGAAGTCTATCTGGTATTTTTAATACTCTTTGTGTCAACATGTTTCAACCAGCTCAATAGTTACCTTCTGGACGTTGGGCGAGTCTGGAGACACAGGGCTCTCATGGCGGTATATATAGGGGGTCTCAGATCAGGTTGATTTTTCATTGGCTGCCTGAGGTGATTTTCCTCGGGTGAAGTTTCCTCTGGCGTAGTGATGGTTTTGTGCGCTCTAGTATACATGCACTGGAGTGCACATTAGAGATTGTATTATTCTGAGGGTTGCTGCCCGCAGATGGATGTTCCTGATTGGTTCGCTCATCCGGGGTGCCAGTGGGTGCCGCCCTTCACGCCAGTGTCAGGAGGAGGAAGGTCTCCTGTGTGGTATTGAGACTTGGCTTCTCTCTCCCACTGTGTAGGGCTTCCAGGAGGCATAGGCAGCGATGGTTGGTTGCTTGATGTATTATCTCTATGTTAGGGTTAATGTTATTCCTTGTTATTCTCAGGTTATGGGCAGTCCTGGCATGATTAAATTTGGCACCTCCTGGGCATGACAGGAGATCCTCTTGGAGAAGCGCCTGTCCTCGAAGAAAACCAACGTATCTACCGATACAGATGCCCGGTCCGAGAGTGCCTCGGCTCTTACATCGGTATGACTACCATGAGCTTCTCCAAGAGGATCTCCTGTCATGCCCAGGAGGGTGCCATATTTAATCACACCAGGATTGCCCATAACCTGAGAGTAACAAGGAATGACATTATCCCTAACATAGAGATAAGAGATCAAGAGACCGACCATCGCCGCCTATGCCTCCTGGAAGCCCTACACATTGGGAGAGAGAAGCCGAGTCTCAATACCACACAGGAGACCTTCCTCCCCCCGACACTGGCGCGAAGGCAGCACCCACTGGCACCCCAGATGAGCAAACCAATCAGGAACATCCATCTGTGGACAGCAACCCTCCGAATAGTACAATCTCCAATGTGTGCACGCACGCAAGAGCACACAACACCATCACTGCACGAGAGGAGACTTCGCCCGAGGAGAATTGCCTCAGGCAGCCAATTAGAAATTGACCTGATCTGAGACCCCTATATATACTGACACGAGTGCCCTGTGTCTCCAGACTCATCCCAACGTCCAGAAGATGACCATCGAGCTGGTTGAAACATGCCGACAGAAGAGTACTAAAAATACCAGATAGACGTCAGAAAAAGAAAAAAAGAAGAAATACCAGTGAAAATACCATCAGGAAAATCTATAGATTTACACACCAGGTTTCAGTAACCTGCTGTAATGCTTTAAAATAAAGAATATCTGCTGCAAGAAATATGCTTTCATCCATTGAAATATAAACATTGGACAATTATTGACTTAACTCGGTATAAAATCAGTTCGCCAAATGCAGCCATTTTATTTAACAAAATAATAATAATAATATAATAATAATAATAATAATAATGTACCATAATTTTTAAAATTTATGCATTTCTATAGTAAATTGTGTTTAATTTTAAACATAAAAAATGATTTACTAAAGTAAGTTGTTATTAATCTTTGAAATGATATTAATGTCATTTTAAAGTCATCTTAAACATTTTACCCTTAAAAATATATATGTGCAAGAAAGAGAGAGAGAGAGAGATTTTCCAGTATCATCTTGTAGCTATTTTATTTAACCAACAAATGGGCAACATAATAATAATAACAACAACAATAATAATAATAATAATAGTAAATAATATAATGTAATTTAAAAGTTTATGCATTTCTATAGTAAATTGTTTAATTTTAAACAAACAAATACATATTCCCATTTTCTCCAAAACTCAATTAAGGGGGGGAGGTTGGACCTGTCATCATGTCAAATATCTGACCGTGAGGGTTGTGGTCAGATATTTGACATAAATGATAGGTCCATCCTCCTACCTCAATTGAGAGTTTTGGAAAAGATTGGGAATATGTATTTGTTTAAAATTAAACATAATTTATTATAGAAATGCATGTTGCAAGATTGGTCGAACCTAGACCTGTACGCCTTTCCTCCCTTCTGCATGATCAGGGAGGTCTTGAACAAGTTCCAGATGCACATCAATATGACCATGACCCTCATAGCTCCCTTTTAGCCTCAGAGAGGGTGGTTTTCAGAACGGACCTTCTTCATCTGCTGGTAGACTTCCCAAGAGTGCTTCCTCAAAAACCATCTTCTCAGACAACCCCACCTCAGAAGATACCACCTAGGGTTGTCCACTCTCGCTCTGACAGAATACAGAGTGTCCGTAAGCAGGTCAGAGTGAAGGGTTTTTCAAGAGGAACTGCAGAAGCAATTGCTCAGTGCAGAAGATCTTCTAGCCTCGTCTATCAGGCTAAGTGGTCAGTCTTTCAGCAGTGGTGCCTCAGTGGTGCCTCTTCTACGACCACTGTAACGCAGATTGCAGACTTTCTCCTCTTCCTAAGGAATAGAAGGAACTTGTCTTCTTCAAGCATTAAAGGTTATAGAGCTATGCTTACTTCAGTCTTTAAACATAGAGGGTTGGATCTCTCTTCAAACCCCAATATCCAGGACCTAATGAAGTTTTTCGAGACAACGAAATCTAAAAAGGACAATTCTTCCATATCCTGGAATCTGGATGTGGTCCTTAAATGGCTGTTCTGGCATGATATGAAGAGGTGTGAGAATGGATTACAATCATCCTTTATGGTTTGCAGTGACTATTTGCCCTTGGATTCTGTAGTAGACATCTTGCGACTGAACAGTAGAATTTTGTTCTTGTGTACTGGTTCATAGAATTTGCTGGGTGTCTTGAGCCTCTCAATAAAGTTTGTGAATTGTGTCTGCCCAAGGCCCTTCATAGGTCTCAAGGATTCACTAACTTTGCTGTCCATGATTTCATGACTGTCTAGCACAATCAGATCACTGAATCTTCCTCAAAAGGGTTGCCCATTTCTTTGATTATTTTTGCCAGATTTTCAACCATTTCAAGAAACCTTTTCTGCACAGTTTCAGTTTCATCATGATGCTTACCCTCAGATTTTGGATCAGCATCACTTCCAGTCTCAAACTCAGCAATCAGGTGGCTTACTTCAGGACTAGCCACTGTCCACCTTCTGAGAGCATCTTCATCTTCAAATATGCCAACGGCTCCCCCATCTCCTTTCACACGAGCAGAATCCCTTTGTGAATTCATCAAATGTGTCATTTTGGAGAGCCTCCATGTCCCTCAAATGAATTGAAAGCCACGTGGCATAATGTACATGGTCCAGGGCAAAGAAGAAAGGAATGAGTTCCTGCAGCACATCTTTATACAGTTGGAAATTAGACTCTCGGTATGACCTGATGAAAACAAACACTAGAAGTTCTAGCTGAAGCACAAGATTCCAAAAGTAGAATTGGGGACACTCGGATTCTTGTTTTCTGATCCAGCTTTCACAGCTTAGCTCAATTTCTACTTCTGCTTCCTGGATATATCCCATATAGGCAGCGTTGCGCAGCTGATATAAACTGCAAGCTGTCACTTGGTGGGCTAAACATATCTTCTTCAAATGTGAAGCTGAAATAAACGATTCTGCTGTTCCAGGAGTAGCTATTTCTGCTTCTGCAAGAGCACCAGTCCAACCACTGTCTTTCAAGAGATCACCCAGAATTTTGAATGCTGCCATTCCTATATGCAGCATGCCAAACATAATAACCATATCACCATACTGCAATGGCCAATCCTATTGGATTTGCTTAGCAATTGCAAATAGTGGCTGATCAACTGCTAGAACTGGGGTTTGGCCAGGATTGAGAAACTGTGGTTGCTCTTGCAATATCCATGGCATGTTTTATCATTGCAACTGAATGAGTTGCCTCTTGAAAAAGAAGCAACATTGATGACAAGCTTATTTCAAATGGGACATGTCGCTTCTGAGAAGCGTGATGTGCTGCCCAAGATATGGACACAGCATTTTCACTCCTGTCCGACAGACTGACTTTTTCAAGCGATTCATACTCAAGAGAAAGATGCTTTGAAAGCACAACCTGTTGGTGTCCCGCACTTCCACTGGATGAAGGGAGGGGATTCTCATGTTTAAAGTGAGCAGGAGGTACATTTGTGTAATATTCAGGAAGAGAAGGTACTTTTTTTTTACTTAGTTCCACTTTCGATGATTTGGGCCAAGTTTCTGTCCTCACCCTTTTCATCAGTGCTTGGATGCTGAAACGAAGATATGCCTGTCCCTTGTTACAACTGCTTCTCCTAACCTTTTAGTCAATTCCAGAACCCTATCATGGCAATGCTGATTCCATGGTGATGGAATGTATCAAATAATTGATGCTTCCTGGTTTTTGCAAAGACCAGGAGACCAATATATATTGGAAACGGAGGTTCTCTTGACTTGGAATGTCTGGAGAATGTTGAAGATGCTGGATTCTTTTGACAGTTGAAGTGCAAAAGTTGTGCTAAAGCTAGATCAGTAGATAATGTTCCATATTTAAGTTGGGATTTTATATCGCCACCATTTTGTAGCACACTTACAAATTCCAACAAACTTGGTGGCACAGATTCTCTTCTTCAGTGTGGGATTCAGCTTTCTAATTACTTGGTAAATTACTTATATAAAAATGACATTTTTATGATAAAGTAAATACTATTTTGGAGCCATCCCTCCTCCCCTCTCATGGACATGAGGGCATAAACGAATTGTCGACCGGCTGCCGTGTTGTGCCAATGTTCCCCGTAGAGGGCGGGGCTGTCACCTAGGTAAAACAATTAAAAAGCGCTACCACAAAATTTAAAAAAGTTATCGTGTAAGGTAGAATATTTAGCTTTGTAATTACTTAATAGGTGTATAGAACTTTATGTTATTATAAAAATGTTTTAAGTATTCGCACATTTGAGCTATTCGCAGGGGTTAGTGATATGTATCACCCGTGATGTGGCGGAATTTAAACCCACAAACAAAACAACACTCACCCTGATCTTCGGTTGCTGGAGATGGGTAAAGGTCCACGGTCGCCAATCACAGCACACAAAACCACAAAACAAAATTGCAAACAAACACCACCAACAACGAACGAAAAAAAAAGAGACACATGCACCATCAATATCGGTACCGGTATCCAAGACAAAAAAAACCAGACGAACTGCCCGTTCACTTTCAAGGTTGGACCTCAACTACTCAAGACTTCCCCAAAACCGAAAAACTCCCGACAGACAGACAGACAGCGCCAGAACGAACTCCAACAACCGAACTACTCACAACGACAATTACACTCGCTCTCTCTCTCTCTCTCAAAAACGTTGGGAAATGCTAGATACAAACAAATTTATTCATCCCTCTATAATTCTCCCCCCTTTTTAGCATTTCCCAACCAACACCTTTCACACTGCATTCAAATCGCCTTACGCAACACCCACGGATGCTCACTAGCAGGTCCTCTAGATTGCGTTCATGGGCACGTAATCATTCTCTCAGAATCATTCTCTCTTCTAGCAACATTCAAATTCACATCTTCTCCTCCATTCTCAGATTCACGCTATCCTCTTCACTATTACCACTCTCAATTTCATCCACAATCTCATCTATACCCTCTAACTCGTTCCCAAATACCTCCCCAATTCTTCAACTAACCCATCCCATTCGCTCATTGACCTTTCCAATTCTTGCAACGATTCATTCATGCTTTCAATCACTAACATATTACTGCTACGCTCTCTTACTCTTACACTTTTGCTCACCTCCAACCGTTCACTAACCCCTACGTTCAGTCAACTCAGTTATATCAAACCCGCATATGCTATACGTTCTATTCATACCATCCCATTCATCCGTATTACACGCTTTATCACTCATTTCCACTTATGGCACTCACACCCCTATCACACAACTTACGACCATTCACTTTACTTACGTTCTTCCCTTTCTTACGTTTCCTACCATACTCTATCAAAACAAATTGCTGATCCTCATGCAACAACCCCTCACGTACATGCATCACACGCACCGCTTGCATCCTGAAGGATCCACCCATTTGAACCCCCTTCACACTCAGTTTCCCGAATTCACTGTCACAGTCACCCTCTTTTGTCTACATACACTTGATACATGCCCTTCCATTCCACATTCGACACACTTCGCTCTCGGTTCTGAACACATTCTCGCATAATGCCCATTCTTACCACAGTTGCCACATATTACATTCACTCGGGTACCTCTACAACCATTAGCAATATGACCCACCTGTCCGCACCGGTAGCATTTAACCCCCCTATCTTTCGTACACTCCCTTACCAAATGTCCCGATTGCCCACACCCGAAACACTCTCCTAAAGCCCACCTACACTCATTCTTTGTATGTCCTTCCTTTCCACATCTAAAACACTTCATCGACTTCCACTCATCGACCTTCCCTTTGTACACTACTATCCCTAACCCGTCCAACCCGTTGTTCCCTTACAAACCCACCATTCATCCTCACTGGCACCTCCACATTACTTGCTCTTACACTCCCATCTATTACACTATCGGCCATTCTCATTGGGCCCCTCAACACTGCATCCCTAAAGCTTCCAAACTCTGGCACTCTCTCATCTACCCCAGCCCTTACACTTACACTTCTGCTCTCTTTTATAACCCTGTCAAGCTCATAATCTTCTACAATTTCCGAAATTTCTCCCAAGTCAACCTTTCATTCGTCCATCTTTTCTTCTCCTTCCGCTTCAAGTTCACAAATTCTCTAACTCCATCTGGCACTGTCCCTAACAACTTCCGTGAAACTCCTTACATTCATCTATCCCATCATCCCCAAACTTCTTCCTTGCCAACGTCTCCAGCCTACAAGCATACAGTGACAAGGTTTCCCCAGCTTTCATTCTTGCCTCATCAAATTCATTCTTCCTCTTATACTTAACACTCGCTTTCATACGCCTCGCTTGCTCAACTAGTCTAGCTTTCACCTTGTCATACTCAACATCTCCCACACTCATAATAACCCTATACATATCAAGCAAAAACCCAGTCAAATATTCTCCTAATTCTCGTGCCCACACTCTCTTACTTTCCCCATACTTATCCTGACAAAACCTTTCATACTCCCTAAAGAAATCATGCACATCCCTACTTCCATACTCATTATACCTTTCACACCGGGGTACCTCCCTCACATACATAGCCTTTCTCACTCCTTTCTCGCTTTCACTCTCACTTTCGCTACTTTCACTCTGTCCTTTCATACCCTCTTCCGAATACAGAGTCCACTTCCGCACTTACATTCATCTTACTCATTACACTCTTCTTCCCCCCCTCTTTTTATCCACTTTTATCCACTCACCTCCATCCACCTCACTATCACTACTGCCTTCACCCTCTCCCTTCTTTCCTGCCTTTCCCATTTCCTTACCCTTCTTACCGTTTTCCTTTCCCTTTCCCTTCTTCCCTTTTTCTTCCCCTGACTTATCCTTACTTTCCCTCTGTTCCTTCCCTTGTTTTTCATTCCCCTTTTCCTTACCCTGCCTTTCATTCTCTCGTTTCTTACTTCCTATTTCCACATCACTTTCATCACTCAAGCTTCCATTCGCTTCTTCCTCCTTTTCTTTCTCTCTTGCCCCTTCACACGTTCCAGAGGACCTGCCTCCAACAGCCCCTTCTCCAAAAACACCCTTGAACATACCTTTCACCATTTCTTCCACACTTTTCATCATTCCCTCCAACTTTTTATCCATCCTCTCTACCATCCTGTGTTCCATTCTCTCTTCTGACTCTTTCATCTCCCCTTTCATTTCTTCTTTTGCACTCCTTAGCATTCCCCATCTCCTCCAACTGACTCCTCAACTCCAAATTCTCACTCCTCAGCCTCCCATTCTCCTCCTCCAGCCTACCCTGGAGTTCCCTAGCCACCCGGAGTTCCTCTCTCAGTTTCTCTATCTCACTCATCCTGACCTCTTACTCTCACTCTAGCCACCACAAACGATCCTAATAGCAATTATACAACAGCCCCACGTTGGGCGCCAAATATAATGTGGTGGGGCGGAATTTAAACCCACAAACAAAACAACACTCACCCTGATCTTCGGTTGCTGGAGATGGGTAAAGGTCCACGGTTGCCAATCACAGCACACAAAACCACAAAACAAAATTGCAAACAAACACCACCAACAACGAACGAAAAAAAGAGACATGCACCATCAATATCGGTACCGGTATCCAAGACAAAAAAACAGACGAACTGCCCGTTCACTTTCAAGGTTGGACCTCAACTACTCAAGACTTCCCCAAAACCGAAAAACTCCCGACAGACAGACAGACAGCGCCGTAAACGAACTCCAACAACCGAACCACTCACAACGACAATTACACTCGCTCTCTCTCTCTCTCTCAAAACGTTGGGAAATGCTAGATACAAACAAATTTATTCATCCCTCTATAGTGAATACAGGAGGTTGACTGTATTTGTTTTGATATATTGTGTATGTTTTTTGTTTATACTTTGAGTATATTGATATATTGAGACATTCCAACATGTTTTTCTGTTTCTATAATGACATACAGTAAAACCCCCGTATTCGCGGGGGATGCTTACCCCCCCACGAATAGCAAAAATGCATGAATACTTGAAACCCCTCTAAAAACACTTAGAACTGCCTATTTTGATAGTTCAAACACAAAAAAGCTAAAACTGCTTATACCTGGGTATTTTAATAGTTTTATCACAAAAGTGCATTTAGTCATGAAAATTATATGAAAATGCAGTAATTAGTGAATATTTCTCAGTGAAAAATAAGACGAATGGGCGAGTTTTCCGTGAATAATGTATATATATGTTCCATAGAGATATCCACAGACAGGTGAGTCTGTGAATCATGAGAACGCGAATACGGCGGGTTTACTGTATTCACTTATTATTGCTACAAAGTCTGCTCAAGTTTTGGAGACTTTCTCCTTATATGTCATTTTTACTTATTTTTTTTTTTGTTGCCTTTTCATATTTACACAAACCCATCATCTATCTCCTTGGTGTTTGTTTTGTGTATTCTGTTTTCATGAACAAACAGTTTTTTATTTTCAACTACACAATTTTGTGGAATGTTGTAATGTATTAGTCTTTCAGATGTGTAGATCGAGAGGATTGAGACAAGACGGTTTTTTCGGGTTTCCAGGCGACGTTTCATATTCAGTTCATACAAAGGTACTGCTTGCTTAAACCTGATAAGCTTTCCCCCTCTCCCTCAACACGGAGGCTAATGTTGCAAGATCTTTGATAGTGCGTTTGGTCCCAACTTGCTCTCCAGGACCATTGGGATTTCCTGTCTTGTTTCTTGCCCTGTCTCGGGGGGGGATGGGGGTATGAGTCGAAGGCTTTCTCCCTTCCCCTCTCTTAATGTCGTTCTTGGCCCGCAGTGGAGGTTTTTTGCCAAGAGGAAGCATCAGAGGAGGGAGAAGGTACCATCCTGGAAGGGGTGTTCTCCTCCTTCTCTGGCCACTTCTCAGTCTCCTTCTGGTTCCATCTGTGCATTCTTCCTCCAGTTGCTTCTTCTTCCTTGGAAGATTTTACCCCTTCCCATTCCTCCATAGCTTCAACTTTTTGGGTTTTGGAAGAGGGGTCAGGAGATATTTTCTCTTTGTGTACCCCGCTCTCTCGGGGTGGGGAGGTTTCCTCCCCTCTGAGGGAAGAGGCAACGTCATCTTATTCTGTTTCAGGGTCGAAGGCTCAAAAGACATCTGGGCTGTTGTAGGCTTGCCAGGAGTACAGTACCAACCTTCGGTGTCCTATTATCCCATTACCAGGGTCATCGATCTGTCCATCACGTTCAGGAAGAACCTGTTGGTCAAGTACTAGGGCAGAATGTAATCGTGCAGATCACATTCATCATCTTTTTAGGTCCTTGGACTCCTTTTCCTTGGATCCTATGGTGGATGCTCAACAAGTCGTGTAGCTCACCCAGCTCTTGAGGGTCGCATCTCGCCTAAGGTATGCAGCTGGAAGAAACTGTGCATGGGACTGGCCTTCACCTTTTCTCCTGACTTCCTTCCTCTTCCAGTGAACAGAGGAACAGTGAATGAACTGTCATGTGCTGGACTGGTGTGCATGCAGGTTATCTAGATGGCTTGAGTATCCTATTTATAATCTAGCTCTATTTGGATCAGTAAATGCAAATCCTTCCTTCTCTCTAGCAGGGGGAGAGAGGCACTGATCATGAGCAAGCCAGTTGGTTATTCTCAGCCTTATAGTCTCAGACAATGTGGGTTCATCCAAACCTTTTCGATTGAAGGCTGTTACATTCCTTTAATTCGAAATGCCCAGAAGCCTGATGATTGAACATTTCTCCTGTTCAGTAGGCCAGAGGTACAGTCTTCTTCCTTTGCTCTTTCATGACCAGGAAGAGAGTGCCCAGGTGAGCTGAACTACCTGTCAGCTCAGAGATTTACTCAGAATCCTCCCTCCAAAAGTAATTCTCCCATATGTAAAGACCGAGGGTTTGTATTCGTGTCGGAACAAATGACAAAATTTTAAAGTAATTTGTATTTTTCCTAACATACAAACCTGAGATCTTTACAGAAAGGGCCCACCGCTTACCACCCCTCATTCTCTTACCTGTGCCGAAAGATAAACTGATTAGAACTGAGTGCAGACTGACTTGGTAGGCGGTATGTACTTCTGCCCCTACCATTGGTAACTGTTACCATAACCACCTTACAAAAGTTTAACGGTTGGATTTCCAGCTTGCTTAAAGTTATTTCCCACTTGTAAAGACCAGGTTTGTATGTTAGGAAAAATACAAATTACTTAAAAATTTGTCATATTTAGGGGTTGGCCAGTTCATGAAAGGGAATTTCAGTGATATAATGTTAATGCAAAGCATCTTGAAATATTAATTGAGAAGAAAAAAAATTATTGTTCTGACTCGATATACAAACCATCAGTCCTTTACATTAAGAATTACTTACAACGCAGCTGGAAACGGCTGTTGAACTTTTAAACTAGGTGGTTAGGCAGTTAACTATTGTCCGGGAGGCAGGAATCCTGCCTGCCCAGGTGTAAATATTCCAATTTGCTTTCGGCCGTCGTGCGGTGCAGACGTGTTTCTTCCCTCTCTGCCCTGACTGTCGTTGAGCTGTTTTTTCTTGTTGGGATCTTTCTCTTTTTCCTTGTATGGTTGCTTTGGGTGTTTGGAATGCAAGCCCACGAAGGTAATAAGTCTCGTAAGCCCGCCTTCCCCCAGCGTGTGTGTCCTGGAGTTGGCAGGAAGAAGTGTAGTAGCTTCAGATCTAATTTTGATGTGGACCTGCACACCCTTTGCTCCTCTTGCAGGGGGGGTTTGTGTATTAGAGAATTTACTTGTGCCGAGTGTTGCTCCTGGTCAGCTGAGCATTAGGCGGAAGTTTGAAGGGAGGAAACAGTTCAGACGAAGCCTTCCAAAGCGGCATCTGAGGGTTATACACCCCTGATGACTCCCTTAGTAGCTAACCCTTCAGGATCGTTTCTCTCTCCCGGCAAACTTTCCCTTCTGGCTGCCTCTCCTTCGGGAGAGGATTCCCCTTTGTCTTCTTCACTTGTTTCATCAGGTGTTGGAACTACAGGGGGGGCCGGACGATCAGGATTACCTCTTCTTGGGGGCCTCTTCTCACCCCAGGGGTGAAACTTTCCCCCCCAGAGCGAGAGGCAACTCCCTCCATTAACCCGACTTTTTCTATTTCAGGTTTAGCAGTAGAGGCTTTCTTGGGGAAGCAGGCTAGGGACTTGAGAGCACCCTGGCTCCTCCTGGGTCCTTCCGGCTTTCCATCCCTGGAGGGCCTCCTGTCCCATCTCATTGGCGCTCCGGTGGTAACCCACGCTGCGGCTACCTCTACCACCAGTACTGTGATCATGACAGCCTTCGCTAAGAAGCCGGTAACTGTCTAGTCTCACCTGGAGACCCAGGTGACCTCCCTCCTTGCATCCCAGCACATAGTGCCTCTGCCTCCTGGTTTCACCATGGCCCCGCTGTCCCAACCCAGACCTTCTATGATGGTGACCTCCACCTCCCTCACATGATGGTTTCCGCTCCTGCTGTTCCATGCTTCGCTGGCTCCTGAGCTATCCTGGCTGCTTCACCTGTCCTGGCTATCCTGGTCGCCCTAGTTGCAGCTCCTGGCTTCCCTGGCTCCTGGCCTGCCCTGGCTCCTCCACCTGCCCAGGCTATTCCTGTTGCTCTAGTCACTGCTCCTGGCTTCCCTGACTCCCAAGCTGTATTGGCTGCCCCAGCTGCCCCAGTCACTGCTCCCGTAGATGACGTACCCACAGCTGGGGTTGCTTCTGCTACCCTGGCCACCCCGGCTGCTCTTATGACATCTGCTGCTCCCTCCTGGATGGGGGATTTGACCGCCATCCTGAAGATGATGAAGAGGAAGTTGAAGGAGAGGTCTAGGAAGGTGTCGTTGTCTTTGTCTTCGTTTTGTTGCCGTCGTCATCTGCTATCTCCTCCCCTTCTTCCGAGGCTTGTTGGTCGAAGAAGAAGGCTGTCTCTCCCGCCCGCTAAGAAATCCCGTCCTGAGACTTCTAAGAGACTGCCTCCCTCCATAGGGGAAGCAGTGGGATCTCTTGTTGGCTCTTTCCAACCTTTGTGTCAGGGAACCAAATCGCTAACCCCTGGGTCTAGCGTTTGGGAGCCTTGAGCATGCAAGCCTCAGTTTGCACACCTTTTGCCTTGCCAAAGAAGTCCGCTTCGAAGCCTGGCACTGTGTTGGGTGCTTGTTTGCAAGCCACTCCGAGTACCCAGGTCTCTAAGGAGTTTGGGTATCCCGAACTAGTATCAGAGAGTCCGCTCACTGTGCCAATTCGGGCACAGGACGGGAGAACAAGCCAAGCCATGCAGGTGTCTTGGCTTTGCTTGCTGGCACTGCTTCTAGTGTCAAGCCAGGTTCCCAGGTTGGTGCTTCGGTCTCTCGAGTCCAAGCATCTGGAGAGACAGAGAGGAGGTCCCCTGTGCAGTGTTCTCAAGAGGTTCCGGCCTCGAAGAAGACTGGGTCCCATCAAGAGGACAGCACAGATTCTCACCAGCCAGCTGCGCACTCGACTCCACCCAGTCCCTGATCGTGTTCGCGAGATCGGCCTTGCTCGGTTGGGTGGAGCGCTACGCTCTCCTTGGGACAGTTTACGATGGAGACTGCTCGTTCCGTGCTCGCCTCCATCAGGTAGAACGACTTCATGCTTAAGGTGGACCTGAAGGATGTGCATTTCCAAATACCCATCCATCCATCCTCCCGCAAGTACCTTCGCTTTATCCTCAGGGAGACGGTGTTCTAATTCAGGGCACTCTGTTTCGGGCTCTCGACCACTCCCCAGGTGTTCACATGAGTGTTCACCCTAGTGTCAGCTTGAGCCCATTTGCATGGGATACATCTGTTGAGGTATCTCGACGATTGGCTGGTCCGGGCGAGCTCTTGCTCGCAGTTGCTTCAGGACAGGGATCGGTTCCTTGAGTTTTGCCACCATCTAGGGATTGTGATAAATCTCGAGAAGTCAGATTTCACCCCTAAGCAGAGGATAAAGTCCTTGGGCATGCTGATAGATACAATTGCAGCAAGAGTCATCCCCTTGGAATCTCATATTTGCAGGTTCAGGAAGGCAGCACAGCTGTTCCTGTCTGGACAGGAGCAGCCAGCTCAGCAATGGCAAGTCATCATTGGTCACCTGTCATCCTTGGAGAAGCTGGTCCCTCATGGGTGTCTACACCTTCGGTCTCTGCAGTGATGACTGAAGGAGTACTGGTCCCAGTCTCGAGACCCCCAGTCCTTTCTCATCCCTCTTTTTGGGGAGGTGAGAGAGGACCTAGAATGGTGGGTGGATGACAGGAACCTCTTAATAGGAGTGTGCCTGCATACTCCCCCACTGGACATGCTTTTGTTCTTGGACGCATCGACTGAGGGATGGGTCACACACCTGGAGGAGTTGCTGACTTCAAGAGTGTGGCACTGAGATGACAAGCACCTTCACATCAACATCCTGGAACTCAAGGCGGCCATCCTGGCTCTCCAAGAGTTTCAGGATCAAGTGATGGGACACTCCATGGTGTTGAAGAGTGACAGCACCACGGTAGTGGCATACGTCAACAAGCAAGGGGCCTGGTGTCCCTTCCGCTTCATTAGTTGACGATGTAGGTGCACGAGTGGGCTGTGGCCCACTTGGTAGAGCTGTCAGCCAGGTACATTCCAGGCAAGAGGAATGCAGTGGCAGACAAGCTCAGCTGCCAGAATGCGGTGATAGGGACAGAGTGGTCCCTTCACCCAGACATTACGGAGAGGTTGTTCAACCTGTGGGGCGTCCAGTCATAGATCTGTTCGCCACCCGGCACAACAGGAAACTTCAGGTCTTCTGTTCGGTCATGCTGGACCCATGGGCTGCTACTGGGACTCTTTCCAACACCCATGGGACAACCTCAGTGTGTACACCTTTCCTCCGTTTTGTCTGATTCGCATGGCGATCAGCCAAGTGATGATCAACCCGAATCTCAGGATGATTCTGGTGGCTCCCAAATGGCCCCAGACTGTTTGGTATCTGGACCTGCTAGCTCTTCTTTCCAAGGTACCAAGAGAGATTTCCCCCTGGCCCAACCTGCTGAGTAAACTCCATGTAGAATTCTACCACAAGGCAGTGCAGTCTGTGTGTGTCTTCACGGCTGGCAGTTACCCAGCATCTCCTGCAAGCAAGAGGCTTTTTGCGTCGTGCAGCAGAGATGACTGGACACCTCAGGCAGTCCTGTGCAGTGGTATACAAGGGAAAATGGACCGTCTTCTGTGGTTGGTGTCGTAGATGTCGTATCTCTCTGGTCGGAGCTACTGTTCAGCATGTTGTGGACTTCCTCGTCTTTCTTCACCCAGAGAAATATCTCTCCATTTCAGCTGTAAAAGGCTACAGAGCTGCACTCAGCCTAGTCTTGCAGCTGAAATGGGTAGATATCTCCTCTTCTTTCGAGATTTCTCAACTAATGAGAAGCTTTGATAGGTCTTGCCTACCCAGGGACCTTAGGCCCCCTGCTTGGGGTGACTCTCGTTCTAAGGAGCCTGACTGGTGCAACTTATGACCCTTTACGATAGTCATCAGACCAGGATCTGACCCTCCTCAAGACCATCTTCCTGCTAGCCCTGGCATAGATGAAGAGATTAGAACTTCATGGACTTTCCTTTGATGTTAAACACTTGATGGGATGGCGATCAGTTCGCTCGATTTCACCCTGGACTTCGTAGTGAAGACTCAGAATCTGTCAGTCCCTGACACTAGGTTCAAGTCCTTCACGATCCCCTCCCTAGAGGACTTCCTAGGTAATGACCCAGATGAGGTGCTGCTGTGTCCTGTTAGAGTGCTGCTGTGCTGTCTGAAGAAAATTCGCCATCTCCGGCCTGAGTGTCAGTGACTCTTTGTTAGCGCTGGCTCAACCAAGAAAGAGGTGTCCAAGAACACGATTTCTTTCTGGCTTCGTAAGACCATTAGGATAGCGTACTCCCCTGCTGGAGAAGACTACACCGCTACCTTCCATTTGGGAGCTCACAAAGTCTGGAACATTGGTCTGACCCCTCGCATTCCGGAAGAACCTGTCGGTTCCTCAGGTATTGAAAGTAGGGATGTGGTATCAAATGACCACCTTCACTTCTTTCTACGTTCGGGATATTGCCCTTAAGTCCTTGGACACCTTTTCCTTGAGACCTGTGGTGGTGGCTGCTCAACAAGTTGTGTAGCTTACCCGGCTTCTTTAACAGGACAGGGTTGCATCTCGCCTAAGATGTGAGATTGTGGATGTTAGAATGAGTGTGGGAGTGACTGGCCTCTCCTTCTCTCCATCCTGGCTCTCTTCCTGCGGGCAGAGTGGATTCAAGCTGTTACATGCTGGATCTGGCGGTTGATGCAAGTAAGCATACACTTTGAGCTTCTGTTCTATTTCTTTTCAGGATCATAGAAGCAAACCCATTCCTTCCTCTAGTAAGGATAGGAAGGAGATCATGACAATGAGACAAACCTGATACTTGTATTTGCCTTACTGTTGCTGACATTTTAAGCTTCATCCCAGCCTATTTTTTTATGAAATGATGTCTTCCTCATTCATACAAAAAGGCCCAGAAGTCTAACAATTGATCTTGCGTTTCGTATAACCCGATCAATTTGTCAGTGGCTGGTTTTCCCTTCCTTGCTCTGTCGACCAGGAAGGGAACCCGGGTGTGGTGAACTCCAGTCAGTTCACAGAGACTCACTCAGATTCCTCCCTTCAACCGGTGAGTCTTCCTAATGTAAAGGACCAATGGTTTGTATATTGTGCCAGAACAAATAACAATTTTTAAAATAAATTGTATTTTTCCTGACTATACAAACCTGAGGTCCCTTACATTACATTTTCATGCCCACCTCATGTCACCCCTCAATCTGACACCTGGGCCGAAAGGCAAATTGAAATTGGGGGGATGACTCCCGACTCCTGGGCAGTAGTTAACTGCCTAACCACCTTGTTTGAAAGTTCAACTGCCATTTCCAGCTGTGCTGTAAGAAATTCCTAATGTAAAGGACCTCAGGTATGTATAGCTAGGAAAAATGCAATTTACTATAAAAAATTATTTTAGGATAAAAACATTTTTGCTTTCATTACAGTTTATTTTGAATTTTTGTCAAAAAGCTCCAGGACATGCAGAGGTGCCAATATAAGGACAAAATAGGGGTTTGCCACTACATTAATGTTAAATTTCTACAGGTGTATTCTAGGTGCAGAAACTGAAGAGATTAAATTGGCTGTACGTTCATTAGCAGAAAAGTTGTGCATTGGTAAACCAGCTTTATTGTCCTTAACACTGCCAGTTTTGGATTATAATACTGTCTCCCAGGTCGCTAATGCCATAGTTGAACATAAGTGCTGGTAGGCATAAGGTACGTATTTTTATCTTATTCAGGTAATCTTAGAAATGGAACTTGAATCATTAATTTGAATTTGATTTGACTTTAGACTAGACAGCGACACTAAAACGATTGCAGTGGTGACAAAATATCTCATGTGAATGTGAGTTACAGATTGAAAACCTCAATGGGAATTATAGTCGCCCCTCATTAAGAGAGACTAATAGGGGGGCCAGGGCGTCCGTTTTAAGCGATAGTGCTGTTTAACTGGTGATATTTATACATATACCTATACTGTAAATATACTGTATGTCATTATTTTTATAAAGAGGATGAATAGTAAACCAATGTAGAAACGTTTGAATTAAAGCTCATGGTAAAAGATGAAAAATGAAGAATAAAACATGATAAAAATGCTAGAATTCAGCTGCTTATGTGCAGTAGATGCCTAGGCCGAGACATGAACACACAATTGTTAAGTAAAAAGAAGTGGAGCCTCTAAAATGAAAAGCAAGTTTTTTTTTTCCTTTTTTCATGTTTTTTCATTGTAGTTATTTGTTCATTATAGTTTATTATTATCTATATTAATATACTGTTAAATAAATGTTAGATGATTTAGATCATCAGTACTGTAATAAAATAGTGGGACAATTAAGACCATAAGTTCACTAACACATTTTGTTTTCGACAAAAACATCCCGTAAAACGCAAAAATATACATGATCAAAATAATTGTAATTCAACTTGTGAATTTTAACAATAAGACTATAAAATACATTTCATGATATAAATCTTGGAGAGGGTTGTTTTTTTATTGCTACTGACGTCGTCATCAGTTTGCAGTCGTAAATCTGAGGACGGTCTGGGAATAGGATTCGCAGGTGATGACGCATCACCATGACAGACTATTGTGGGATTTTTCATACCATTATATGTATTAAAGTTAAAATTATTGTTGAATTGATGTTTTCATGAAGAAATAATTATATAAAGCAAATTATTGAGTAATTTTTGCCACCAGCAGTCAAATAATCATGATCATGGCAATGTTTAAACTTAGTGCTGTTGTGACAGACGAATTCCTTCTTGAGTGCAAAATTGTTGGTTCAGAGATTCTTCAGCAACAAAATATATATACAGTATATATATATATATATATATATATATATTGTTTTGCTTCAAAAGATATTTAATAAAGCTGTGTTGACATGCCTTTACAACAAAATTCTTCTCTTTAATCTCTCATGGATAGAATTACACTGCTTAGAGGGAACTGGCAATTCTCTCTCTCTCTCTCTCTCTCTCTCTCTCTCTCTCTCTCTCTGTGTGAGTGTGTGTCATTTGCCATGTAAACACAGATAGAATTATGCTGCTTAGAGGGAACTGGCAATATCTCTCTCTCTCACATGTCATTTGCCACGTAAACACAAGTATTGCTCAGTAACTCAGCTTTTGCCTTCGTAAAATTTACCTTTGTCATGTCTTTTCTTTCCTAAAAAACATTCAAAGCATCATACTGTAGCTACCAGTCAGGCAGCAGATAGGTAAAACTGTTAATGCTCAGTGATTGGCTAAGATACTTCTACTGTTCCAGACAATAGCGTTTCTTAATGACGGTACGTACTGTGCGCAAGTTAAATTGGTTACAAGTTAAAAGCATTTCAGTTTAGTACAGTATAAATACAGAACAATATATTTAAAATAGAAATATATATGAAAAGTTTTTTCTTTACCTTTGGTAAATAAAAAGGAAAATGGTATGCGATGAGCAGAGGAACAGTAATTATCTTAAATCATGGTTGAACATTACGTATTTTAAATCGGCTGACCCTCTTCGGTGTCCGTCTTATCCGATATCCGGATTAACGGGGTCCGGCTTAACGAGGGTCGACTGTATGAAAATCAGTTACTTTTTAGTATGTTTATGGTGCCAGTGTAATAAATTTGTAGTTTCAGTGACCATGCTGAATGGGATAGAAATTAGTTATTGGAATACAGGTAGTCCTCACTTACTGACAGGGTCGGTTAACCCTTAAACGCCAACTGGGCGTATCATACGTCGACTAAAATTATCTGTCGGATGCCGAGTGGATGTACGGTATGTCGACTACAAAAAGTTTTTTTAAATATTCGCGGAGAAATAGTTATAGGCCTAGTTTGCAAAAGATTTTAAATCAGGCTCCTTGATGGGTGCTGGGAGTTCACGGATCACGCTGTTGTTTTGTTTACAAGCGTTACCCAGCCGCGCATGCACGAATTTCTTTCTTCTCACACTACAGAGCATCAGCGACGCATCTCAGAATTCTTTCGTCACTTTGTCGTAATTTTTGCACCGTAGCCGTTACATAAAGTTTTATATATGAAAATGTGCGCAATTTCATGTAGAATACAACAAAAACAACCCATGGTTGTAGCTTTATAAGTTTCGAAATATTTTCATATAAATCATGATAAGTGCCAAAATTTCAATCTTCGGTCAACTTTGACTTGACCGAAATGGTAAAAAAACACAATTGTAAGGTTAAAACTCTTACATTCTAGTAATACTCAATCATTTACCATCATTTTGCAACAAATTGGAAGTCTCTAGCACAATATTTCGATTTATGGTGAATTTTTGAAAAAACTTTTTCCTTATGTCTGCGCGGTAACTCTGCCGAAAATCTCAGAAATGCTTTCGTCACTTTGTCGTAATTTTTGCACCATTTTATATTAGCCATTACATAAAGTTTTATGTATGGAAATGTGCGCAATTTCATGTAAAATACAACAAAAAACAACCCATGGTTGTAGCTTTTTTCAGTTTTGAAATATATTTTCATATAAATCACGATAAGTGCCAAAATTTCAACCTTTGGTCAACTTTGACTTGAGTGAAATGGTTGAAGAACCCAATTGAATGCTAAAACTCTTACATTCTAGTACCATTCAATCATTTACCTTCATTTTGCAACAAATTGGAAGTCTCTAGCACAATATTTCGATTTATGGTGAGTTTTTGAAAAAAACTTTTTCCTTACGTCCACTCGGTAACTCGGCCGAAAATGTCAGAAATTCTTTCGTCACTTTGTCGTAATTTTTGCACTGTTTTATATTAGTTGTTACATAAAGTTTTATATATGAAAATGTGCAATTTCATGTAGAATACAACAAAAAATAACACATGGTTGTAGCTTTTATCAGTTTTGAAATATTTTCATATAAATCACGATAAGTGCCAAAATTTCAACCTTAGGTCAACTTTCACTGACTGAAATGGTCGAAAACGCAATTGTAAGCTAAAACTCTTACATTCTAGTAACATTCAATCATTTACCTTCATTTTGCAACAAACGGGAAGTCTCTAGCACAATATTTTGATTTATGGTGAATTTTTGAAAAAAACTATATCCTTACCTCCGCGGCAGTAACTCTGCTGAAAATCTCAGAATTTCTTTAGTCACCTTGTCGTAATTTTCGCACCATCTTATATTAGGCCTTACATAAAGTGTTATATATGAAAATGTGCGCAGTGTCATGTAGAATACAACAAAAAATAACTCATGGTTGTAGCTTTTATCAGTTTTGAAATATTTTCATATAAATCACGATAAATAGAAAAAATTTGACCTTCGGTCAACTTTAACTCGACCGAAATGGTCGAAAACTCTAATTGTAAGCTAAAACACTTACAGTCTAGTAATATTCAATCAATTACCTTCATTTTGCAACAAACGGGAAGTCTCTAGCACAATATTTCGATTTATGGTGAATTTTAGAAAAAAACTTGTTTTAACATCCGCTCGTTACGAATTCATGCATCATTTTGTGATAATATTTTCTCTGTGTTGCTTTGATCGTTTTACAATTTGTTATATACCAAAATCATTGCAATTTAGTGTACAATAAAACAAAAAAAAACTCATTAGCTTTAACCGTTTTGCTCACAGCACGATTTGTATACAATTATATATGAAATTTTTTTTTTGTGCTGTCATATATTCAAATTTTTATATATGATAATGATATTTTTTTCATTTCTGATGGTTGCATACTAAACTTCAGGCAATGACAAAAAAAGGAGCCAAAAATGAACTCTTAATCTTAAAAACTAAGCGTGCTGTGATTTTTTTAAAAAACTTTTTTCCGCTTCGGCGCTAACTCCCGAACGCCGCCGGCATACGACAGACACTTTTGTAAATAGAGGCTCGGCGTTTAAGGGTTAATGGCATTTTGGTTTTACGGTGCTTGGCTAACAGCGTCGTTAACCAGATTTTCAGCAACGTTAAGCAATATTCAGCGTCGGTAAGTGGGTTATCAGCATTGATAAGTGATTTATTGGCGTTGGTAAGCAGGTTATCGGTGCCCATAAGCGGTTAACGGTACCAATAAGCAACACAGCGCTGATAAGCAGGTTTATTGGCACTTACAATGTCAAAACACCATTTATTACCATAATTATCGGCAATTTTCAGTTATCAGCGATTGTCAGTTATCGGCGCTCAGCTGGGAGTGAAACCCCTTCTGTTAACCGGGGACTGCCTGTACGTGCATCTGGCTGTCTTGGAAACTAACTGGCAAAATAATTAGTTCTCTAATCCATAATGGTCTTTATTATGCCTCCATATCCGCTATTTGTAACTGTTCCTTTCCCCCCTCCCATGGCATGTCCAATCCATCTGAGTCACAGCTCTCAGTGTACTTTCCAGCCTCTAGAGAGGGCTCATAATGTGGTACAGATTAGATTTTATGATGCAGTGCTATAGAAATGCTTTGCATTTTCAGTTTTATGGAATAATGGAAGGAGTCTGAAGTTACAGAACATTACTGGATAGATCTAAATAAAACCTAAATAAGTTGTAAGTGGTGCCTGTAAAAAGGTGTGGAATGACATTGAAGGCACCTCAAACAATAGAAATGCCATAGTAATAAGGTTTATAGAGTATTCATATAGTTGATTAATGCAACATTGACAGCAGTAGTAATAGTCAGAGTTACAGGTAGAATTTTTATGCATTCATTTGACCTGAGTATATAATTTTCGTGCTTATGCCATTACTACTCAGAGGCATCCAATCTAAAGGCCCGGAATCACAAAATTAATTAATTTTGCTTTTTGAAAATTGCTGATTCTTCTTAATTCTCATAACATAATCACACAGTGTGGAGTTCTCAGGCGCTTGTTTCTAAATTCTGTTGGTGCAGTTAGTTAAGTATTAGATATTTTTTGTCCAGCTTACTAACAAGGTAATAACATAGTCCATTTCATGACTTCTCGATAGTCCCAGAGTTTTTGGACCACCAGATACTTCACTCCAGAGATTTTCAGACTCCAAAGACCTTGGCATTTTCAATAGCCAGATGATAGTTATTCTTTTTCTTCTGTAGTGCATCTGAAGATTGGCCTGGGCATGCAGTACATTAGGCTACCATAAGAAATAAATGAAATTGGTATAAAAAAACATTGTACACATATCATTGCAGTAGTAGCTGGCATGACAGTCACCCATGATGATAACACAGGAACTGTACCATTTTGATGCTACTGACATAAAATTGTTTATGACAATATGATCCATTTTTTGATAAGGAAAACATCACAGAAAATGCTGTCTAGTGTGTACATAAAAGTAAAAATGCAATCTGGTTGTGCCAAAAAATAGTTAAGAAGTATAGTGTGGATTATTACTCCTCTCACCAGTAGAAATTGTCTTAGACTTATCAGCGCAACACATTATTATCATTGATATTCTTTTGACAGTAAGAGACAGATGTCCTTTGTTGGATTATATAACTATCAATGGCAGCCTCATGGCTAGAAAGAGTTACAACTGGACCATTTCACTGCAAAGGCTGGATTCCCTGTTCCCCTGATAATGCCTGCATAGATAGATTTGGGCTCTTGTAAAGATTATACACACTTATCTTTGTACTAAATGGAAAATCTGATGTTATTAATGATGATGATGATATTGGTCCCAACCACTCTACCCCAAGAAAAGAATGTGTATATTTCTAACATGTTATTTGCATTCTGAATGGACAGGTGTTACCAGTATGGTGGTGCTGTTTGGTCAGGTGGTCCTTGGACCCCCTGGTAGTGGGAAAACAACATATTGCAAAGCTGTGGGTGCTGTACTTAGAGAACTTGGACGTAAAGTGGCTATCATTAATTTAGGTGAGTTGGTCTTGATAGTGCTGATGAGATACTGCATTGTCATTTGTTCTGACACATATACAAACTTACAT
This sequence comes from Macrobrachium rosenbergii, assembly GCF_040412425.1. Lineage (NCBI taxonomy): Eukaryota > Metazoa > Arthropoda > Malacostraca > Decapoda > Palaemonidae > Macrobrachium > Macrobrachium rosenbergii. The sequence continues at coordinate 36,016,889 of NC_089747.1, forward strand.
TTTCAAATATGTGGAGTATTCATGCTTTCCACTCTTTAGCTGTTATTGAATCGTCTCTGAAAAACAAAATCTTAATACTATACCTGGGTCACGTGTGACCTGGATGGACCTACCCTCGTCCATTGTCTTCGCAGCCGTTGTAGTGATTGCGCGTTTTCCGAGTCGTCTCAAATATTTGTTTGTTTTGTATCTTTGTTCTTTATGATTGGGGGTATGTACAGTACACCCCATGCCTAGTTATCATCAGGCAGGCTGCACCTGGTTTGCAGCCAACCCCCAGTATTTGTTGGAGATGCATACCGCTACCCCCCACGAATAGTTCAAAACCGTGAATACTTAAAACCCCTCTAAAATGCTTATAACTGCATATTTTGATAGTTCAAAACACCAAAAAACCTCTAAAAATGCTTATACCTGAATATTTTAATAGTTTCATCACAAAAAGTACGTTTAGTCACGAAAATAATATTATTATAACTAACAAGAAGTCGCTGTGTAGCCGACCCTTTATTAGCCCTTAGTTTATTGAGAGTAGAATCATCGCTGTGTAGCCGACCCCAGTTGACCTAGATACCAACACATAAAAATTATCAACATTCCGATCTGTCCCCTTCCTTTACCTGGGACAGAGATTTAGATGGCACAGTCGAAAGGGGCAGGGATGAGATGCTGAATGTCACTCCCTTAAGCAGCTTAGCCCAACTAAGCTGCTTAAAACAACCATTCTAAAGGCAGATTGAGCTGGCTGAATTGTCTTTCCACAGGATACCAGGGGAGATACAAGCAGATAGTTGGAACACCTGGAAAGTGACACATCTTCAGCCCAGTCACCACATGGGCCCGACATTGGGGCCCCTACCCTTGGCGGATGCCTTAAAAGGAGGTTGGACAGGAAGATCGTTGCAGTTAGCCGTATACGCACAGGAGGATGCCATGAGTTTGTGAGAGAGAGGGGTCCCCCCCCCCCAGTCCACACCAGACTCCAGACTTGAATCCAGTTCTATAGTGCCACATGTGTGATTGCCCCTCATCATTCTTCGCCAGAGACCCGCTTCCCCTAAGGTAAAGTATGAGTAAAAACCTTGTAGTCACGACAGTTTGCCATTAGAAGTGTTTATTGAGTGCCAGTATTACTCTTTATCCTTTGTGCCATTTTATCCAGCGCCATTTCCAGTGTTTTGTGCTCCAGTGTAAAGTGTTCATTCATTCCTCGAGTCCTTGGCATCATCAGTGCAGCCTCGAGTCATTGTATGTGTTATATTTTCCTTTACTGGCGTGTAATGTTTAACTCTCTCTTGCAGAGGGACAGTTTGCTGTGGACTCATCTTGGACTGTGCCTTACCACCATTCAAGACTCCAGTAGGAAGATCTTCAGGCTTTGCAAGCCTCTTAATAATTCATTTAACCATTTTCTTTTGATCCTTTTCTTGTAAATATAATGACTTAATTTAACCAAAGTGTTTACGTAACATTCCCTCATGAAGTAGATCCCTAAGCTCATGTGAATCATCCCTTTTTTCTTTTGTTTTTATGATATCCCTTAACATAGTCAGATTTCCAAGACCAAATAAATAAAGTTCCGTTGCCAGCCTGTAAAGGTATTCTACAAATCTAGAAATCCAGGGAAATACGTAAAAATGGCGACCTTTCTATAGATCTCGTTTTGCAGTTGCATTTCCCCCTCTGTTGTTGCTTTGTTGCATATGCAACTTGCCAAATCAGCAATTAGCAAAGCTAAGCTGAGTGCGAGACAAATTCCGAACCCAGTACCAAAACAGACCAAGAGAGTTCCACGTAAGTAATGTGTTTATCTTAGCAAAGAAATTTTTTAATCGTGACTGTTCCTGGGAAATTAGGGAAATAGGGACGTATGTATCAACTGAGAGAAGAGAACCGCCATATTAGATTTTGTTAATGTATGCCTTTCATGATAGGTAGTTAGGAAACAACAAGTGCTAACCATTTTCTTTTCGAGGAATAGTGCGAAAGAAATTCCTCTGTGTTAAATTTTACTTCGCATTTCGGAAAGCGAGTTATTTAGGCGCAGACGAACTCCCACATGGGACAAGACGAAAATCAGCTTGCATGGCTGAAATACTCTCTCTCAGATTAGTACAACTCAAATCAGGTGTTAGGGAAGTGAAATTTGAACTCCGATTCTAGGGAAAATCACAAGGACATTTTACTATTATCTGCCCATCCCAGGAAATTCCCAGCAGTCAGGAGACCAGATGGTGTTTGTAAACAGAAGGGTTCATTCAACCAATGTCTAAAAATAACCCACGTCAGTGAGAGTCGGACGACCTTCATCCTCCCCCCCTCCCTCTCCGTGTGCCTACCAAATCTTCATTCATCGCCTGAGTAGTTTGTTCCTTTAAAAATTATTCATACTTGGGCCACTCTCAGGAAAATTTTTTTTTTATTAGCAATTTCCAAGTCCAATGGGACAAATCCAATTCCCAAGTCTTACGAGACGACATCAAATTTCCAAGTCTTACGAGACTTTATCAAATTTTCAAGTCTTACCGAGTCAGTAGAGCTGTGGACTAGCACTCGCTAGGCCCAGCTGATGAAGAGTTAGAGGAATTTATTTCTGGTGATAGAAATTCATTTCTCGCTATAATGTGGTTTGGATTCTACAATAAGCTGTAGGTCCCGTTTCTAAGTAACCAGTTGGTTCTTAGCCACGTAAAATAAGTCTAATAATTCGGGCCAGCCCTAGGAAAGCTGGTGATCAGCTCAGTGGTCTGGTAAAACTAAGATATACTTTTTTTTTCAAGTCTTACGAGACAAATCCAATTTCCCAGTCCTACGGGACGGATCCAAATTCCAAGTCTTACGAGACGATATAAAATTTTCAAGTCTTACAAGACAAATCCAATTTCCCAGTCCTATGGAACGGATCCAAATTCCAAGTCTTATGAGACGCCACAAAATTCTAAGTCCTAAGTCTTATGAGACGCCACAAAATTCTAAGTCCTGCGAGACAAATCCAATTTCCCAGTCCTACAGGACGGATCCAAATTCCAAGTCTTACAAGACCTTATGTTCCAAGGCCATTACAGTGTCAAAATCAAAGTAAATATGGGCACACGAATTGTTGAAATGAACCTACACTGCACAGGCAGTCCCCACTTACCAGCAGCATCGGTTGTCATTTCGGTGTTATGGGGCTCGGCTAGTGAGTCGTTAACCGGATTTTTGGCACTAACCTCCAGATAACAGCACCGTTAAGCGAAGTTTCGGCACCGATATCCGGTTAACGGCGCCAATGTCTGGTTAAGAGCGCCATTGAACTGCGATTTTGGCATTATTATTGCTGATTTTTGGTTAGCAGCGCTCGGCCAGGGTCAGAACCCCCTCCCCTCCCCTGTAAACTGGGGACTGCCTGTATGTGCTTATTGTGGATCTAACGAACATGCCACACAATGGAAATGTAGTAGGCCAAAGTTTGTAAACTGGGCAAGATCATCAATCAAGGTCCAAAGTGTACTTGTATAGTATTATATGTACAATACAGAATTGAAAATATTACAAGAAAGAACAGGGATGTCTATAAAAGAATCTGAAGTAGAATTAAAAGTGAGAGAAATTCAAGATCTGTCTAAGAAACATGCATCCTCTTCAATAACAAGAACCAATAATGAAACAAAATCTCATACAGATAGAATTAACGGAGCACAGGAGAGTAAATCTCAAGAAGAAATTATTGCTCTACAGAAAAAACTAAAATGGCAAAGAATAAAGAAACGGGTACAAATGATATGGATAATAATTTATCAAGCTCATTAGGAATATTAATGCAAATAGGAGCACAGGAGGCTGTTACTACAGAAGCAACAGGAAAATTGTGATGGACCAGGTTAAACCAAAGACAAAGGATATGAAGAAAGAACAAAAACAAAAACACGCTAAGAATATATCTTTATCTTCTAAAATAATAGTAAAAGCTATGGAAGCAGATATCCAAAACACTGAAGTAGAAGAGTACCATGCCATAGATAACAGTGATTATGTCAAGGGAGAAGAGACTGCTCCATCACCAATAAATGGTACAAGAACAGATGAAACAAGAAATATACATAACACATGTGGATGTAATGATTGTTTGTTCTGACACGACATACAAACCATTGGTCCTTTACATTAGGAATTACTTTTCAGCGAAGCTGGAAACGGCCATTGAATTTTCAAACAGGGTGGTTAGGCAGTTAACTACTGTCCGGCGGCATCGTTAACAGTGATCTGGTTTTACAGAGCTTGTCTAGCGATGCTATTAACTAGATTTTCGGTGTCAATCTCTGGTTAGCAGCGATGATATCCGCTAAATGGCACCAATCTCTGCGTAACAGCTGTGCCGATCTCCACTTAGCAGTGGTAATATCTGGTTAACTGTGCCATTAAGCAGGTTATTAGTGCTATTATCACTGATTTTGGGTTAGTGGCGCTCGGCTGGGAATGGACCCCGCCATTAACAGGGGCCCTATTAACAAGGGGGCTGCCAGCTGGATGGTGCAGGTATGTCAACCCCCCGAAGCTCACAGGGGACGATTGGATTTCTGTGGAATGTATCTTATTCACGCTCCACTGGTATTTTTCATGGAAATATCTAAATTACTGTTTGTGCATGAGTTGGCCTTTAGGAGATACTTTCAGGCGTAAAAAACCGCCGTAACTTCAACAAGGTCTCAGGCAGTTACTGTCCGGGACTCACCGCCTGCCCGGATGTAAACATTCATGGATTTCTCTGTTCTTCGCTCTCTGCCTGAATTTTTTCTTCATCATTCTTGTATTTTCTGCCCCACCTCATGCCATTCTGTACATGGGGCCGGAAAAATTGGAATGTTTACATCCGCAGGCCATTCACCCGGACAGTATTTTTGAAGTTCAACGGCCGTGAGAAATATTCACTAATTACTGTTATATTTACAAATCATTTTCATGACTAAATGCACTTTTTGTGATAAAACTATTAAAGTACTCAGATATAAGCATTTTTAGAGGGTTTTTCTTGTGTTTAAACTATCAAAATAGGCAGTTCTAAGTGTTTTTTGAGGGGTTTTAGGTATTCGCTGATTTTAGCTATTGGTGGGGGGGGGTGCAGTATGCATCCCCTGCAAATACCGGGGGTTTACTGTAGAACACTCGGTAGAGCTGTCAGCCAGATCCATTCCAGGCAAGAGAACAACTGTAGTGGCAGACAAGCTCAGTTGCCAGGGCCAGGTGATAGGGACAGAGTGGTCCCTACATCCAGACATTACAGAGAGATTGTTAATCCTTTGGGGCCAACCAATGATAGACCTGTTCACAACCCAGAACAACATGAAGCTGCCGATGTACTGCTTGATCATCCCAGAGCCCATGGGCAGCAGCAGGAGACGCCTTTCAACACCCATGGGACAATCTCGAGGCTTACTCCTTCCCTCCATTCTGTCTGATTCGTTGGGTGATCAGCAGGGTAATGATCACCCAAATCTCAGAATGACCCTGGTGGCTTCCAAGTGGCCACATGCCATATGGTATCCGGAGCTGCTAGCTCTACTTTCCAAGGCACCAAGAGAGATTTCTGCTTGGCACAACCTCCTATGCCAGCCACTCGTAGAGGGATGCTGTACCACCAGTATGTGGAGTCGCTGTCACCTCATGGCTGGAGACTATTCAGCATATCTTGCAAGCGAGAGGCTTTTCTTGCTGCACAGTGACTGAGATGTCTGGATACCTTCAAAAATCCTCTGCGGCTGTGTACCAGGGGAAATGGGCCGTCTTCTGTGGTTGGTGTCGTAGATGGGGTATCTCTCTGGTCGGAGCTACTCTTCAGCAGGTAGCAGACTTTCTTGTCTTCCTTCAACATGAGAAGCTTCTCTCTGTTTCAGCTGTTAAGGGCTACAGGTCTGCCCTGGGCCTGGTCCTTTGCCTGAAAGGCATCGATCTCTCTTCCTCATGGGAGATCTCTATGTTGGTGAGGAGCTTCGAACAGTCTTGCCCTGCCAGGGAACTCAGGCCCCCTGAGTTGGGTGTGACTCGTTCTTCAGAGCCTGAGTAGTGCACCCTACAAGCCCTTACGAGAGTCGTCAGACAGGGATCTGACTCTGAAGACTGTTTTCTTGCTTCTTGCTTGCCCTGGCATTGGTGAAGAGAGTTGGCAACCTACAAGCTACATGGTCCTTCCCTCGACGTTAAACGCTCGAGGGGATGGGGATCTGTCACTCTCAATATTTTTCCAGAATTTGTAGTGAAAACTCAGTATTGGTGGGTTCCTGATGCCAGATTCGAGTCCTTTTCTATCCCCTCCTGGAGGACTTTGTTGGTAGTGATCCGGATGAGATACTACTCTATCTAGTTAGGGTGCCACGGTACTATCTTGAGAGGGTTCGGTAGCTCAGGCCTGGGTATCGACAACTCTATTAGTACTGGCTCAACCAAGAAAGAGATGTCCAAGAACACCATTTCTTTGCGGCTTTGTGAGGTGATTAAACGAGCATACTCTACGTCAGACGAGGTGGACAGGAGTACGTACTGAGCGAGAACTCACAAGGTGAAGGGCATTGGCCCATCCCACACATTCAGGAAGAACCTGTTGGTTTCACAGGTACTAAAGGCAGGAGTGTGGTCACAACAGACCACATTCACCTTCCTCTACCTTCGGGACATTGCCTATTGGTCCTTGGACACTTTTTCCTTGGGTCCTGTGGTGGCTGCTCAATAAGTTGTGTATCTCACCCTGCTCCCCTAGAGGGACAGGTAGCATCTCGCCTAAGGTGTACAGGTGCAGAAGAGAGAGTGTGTGTGTGAGTGACTGGCCTCCCTTTCTCTTTCATACCCTTTGTCTCCCCGCGGACAGAGGGAGGGTTGGCAAACTGTCATGTGTTGGACAGGCGTGCAGTGCAGGTGAGTTATATTACTGAGTATCCTGTATATAATCTGATGTTTTGTAGATTAATAGATGCAATCCCTACCCTCTCTCTAGCAAGGAGAGAGTGGGCCAGAAAATAAAACAAACCCGTCGGTTATTTTTAGCTTTGTTGTCCCTGGCACTTTGGGTTCCTCCAAGCCCTTTTCAAATTAATGATACAATACAAACCCATTGATTCAAAAGGTCCAGAAGTCTGGTAGTTAAACATCATATATGTTCAGCAGATCTGTGGCTTGGGACTCCTTCCTTGCTCTACTTGACCAGGAAGAGACTAGGTGAGGCGAACTACCAGTCAGTTAACCCTTTAACGCCGAAGCCCTATTTACAAAAACGTCTCCCGTATGCCGGCGGCGTTCGGTGAGTTAGCGCCAAAGTGGAAAAAAGTTTTTTCAAAAAATCACAGCACGCTTAGTTTTTAAGATTAAGAGTTCATTTTGGCTCATTTTTTTGTCATTGCCTGAAGTTTAGTATGCAACCATCAAAAATGAAAAAATATCATTATCATATATAAATATTGGAATATATGACAGCGAAAAAAAAACTTGTATATAATTGTATACAAATCGCTGTAAGCAAAACAGTTAAAGCTAATGAGTTAATTTTTTTAGTTGTATTGTACACTAAATTGCGATGATTTTGGTATATAACAAATTTTAAAACGATCAAAGCAACACAGAGAAAATATTATCACAAAATGATGCATGACTTAAGTAACGAAAGGACGTAAAAATTTTTTTTTCAAAAATTCACCATAAATCGAAATATTGTGCTAGAGACTTCCCGTTTGTTGAAAAAATGAAGCTAATTGATTGAATATTACTAGACTGTAAGTGTTTTAGCTTACAATTGCAGTTTTCGACCATTTCGGTCGAGTTAAAGTTGACCAAAGGTCAAATTTTTTCTATTTATCATGATTTATATGGAAATATTTCAAAACTGATAAAAGCTACAACCATGAGTTATTTTTGTTGTATTGTACATGAAATTGCGCACATTTTCATATATAAAACTTTATGTAACGACTAATTTAAAGCGGTGCAAATATTACGACAACAAGACGAAAGAATTTCTGATATGTTCGGCCGAGTTACTGCGCAGATGTAAGGAAAATGTTTTTTTCAAAAATTCACCATAAATCGAAATATTGTGCTAGAGACTTCCAATTTATTGCAAAATGAAGTTAAACGATTGAATATTACTAGAATGTAAGCGTTTTAGCTTACAATTGCGTTTTTTGACCATTTCGGTCTAGTTAAAGTTGACCGAAGCTTGAAATTTTGGCAGTTATCGTGATTTATATGAAAATATTTCAAAACTGATGAAAGCTACAACCATGAGTTATTTTCTGTTGTATTCTACATGAAATTGCGCACATTTCCATATATAAAACTTTATGTAACGACTAATATAAAACAGTGCAAACATTACGACAACATGACGAAAGAATTTCTGGCGCGGACGTAAGGAAAATGTTGTTTTCAAAAATTCACCATAAATCGAAATATTATGCTAGAGACTTCCAATTTGTTGCAAAATGAAGGTAAATGATTGAATATTACTAGATCGTAAGAGTTTTAGCTTAAAATTGTGTTTTTTGACCATTTCGGTCGAGTCAAAGTTGACCGAAGGTTGAAATTTTGGCAGTTATCGTGGTTTATATGAAAATATTTCCAAACTGATAAAAGCTACAACCATGGGTTGTATTTTGCTGTATTGTACATGAAATTGCGCAGATTTTCATATATAAAACTTTATGTAACGGCTAATATAGAACAGTGCAAAAATTACGACAAAATGACGAAAGAATTTATGAAATTTTCGGCTGAGTTACCGCCCGTGTGTAAGAAAAAATTTTTTCAAAAATTCACCATAAATCGAAATATTGTGCTAGAAACTTCCAATTTGTTGCAAAAAGAAGGTACATGATTGAATATTACTAGAACGTAAGAGTTTTAGCTTACAATTGCGTTTTTCTACCATTTCAGTCGAGTCAAAGTTGACCGAAGGTTGAAATTTTTGTAGTCAACGTGCGCACGCCCACTCGGCACCCAACAGACAATTTTAGTCGACGTATGATACGTCCAATAGGCGTTTAAGGGTTAAGAGATTTACTCAGAATCCTCCCACCAGGCAGTAAATCTCCCATCTGTACAGACTGAAGGTTTGTATTTGTGTAGGAACAAATGACAAATTTTTAAAGTAATTTGTATTATTCCTAACTTACAAACCTGAAGGTCTTTACATATATAGCCCACCTCAAGCCACCCCTCATTCTGCTACATGGGCTGAAAGGTAAAGTGAGTGCATATTAGCTGGGTGGGCGGGACTCCCATCCCTACCGTCAGTAGCTAACTACCTAACCACCTTGCTTAAAAGTTAAACGGTGTTCCCAGCTCGTGCTGCAAGTAATTCCCATATGTAAAGACCTGGTTTGTATGTTAGGAAAAATACAAATTACTTTAAAAATTTGTCATATGAACACTACCACACAAAGAAAAGTACAGTAATATGGAACTAATAACAACAAATTTTGAAACGATATTATACTGTATATTACCAGTGATCTGGTTTTATGGCTCTTGTCTAGCGACGACAGTAACTGGATTTTCGGCGCCAATATGTGCTGATATCCACTTATTGGCGCCGATAACCAAAGATCAGCGCCGATACCCACCTAACAGAGGCTCCAGTCCCCATTTATTGGCACCGATAACCGCCAGTATTTGTTGATTTCCTGTTATCGGTGATTTCCAGTTATCGTCACACCGTTTGTAATGAAACCCCCACCAATAACTGGAGACTGCCTGTATAATAGAAAATTTAATATGGAAGAGTTGGAATATGCTCTCTTGAACAGCAGTAAATGTTCCTGGCAGTGACAATACAGTATTTGTATTAAGATGATCTGCCACTTAGCACCTTTGGCAAAGTCATCTTTTACAATTTTATAATCATTTATGGATTAGAAATTTATTTCTTGGTTAATGGCTAAAGCTATAATGATTCCTATTCCCAAACCTGGAAAGGATCCTGGTAATTTAATAATAACAGACCAATTTCTTTAACAAGTTGCTTATGCAAATTACTAGAAAAAATAGTAAATGTTCGTGATGTGGCACATACAAGAAAATAAAATTTTGACTCCCATTCAATTTTGGGTCACAGTGGAACAGATCTACAATAGATTCTCTATCTAACTTAGAAGACCACATACACAGAGGATTTGAACAAAAAAATTACTATAGATGTCTTTTTTGACATTGAAAAGGTATACGATACTACAGTACCTGTACATGGAGGTATGCGATATTAAAAATGTTACTGTACATAAAAACAGCATCCATGAACATTTACCTAGCTATGTCCAAAACTTTCTGACAGACCTCACTCTTCAGATGAGAACTGATGAAGTATGGTATTGTCAAATACATTTCCACTTGAAAATGGTGTTCCACAAGGAAGCATCCTCACATTGTTTACTGTAGCAGTAAATGATATCAGTAATAATCTACCTATGTGACTTAAAAGTAACCTGTATATGGATGATTTTGCCATACAGTATATTGTATATCTTGTATAAAACATGCAGAACGAATCATTAACAAAACTATAGTAAAAATAGATAAATGGGCCTCATCTGCAGATAAAATTTAAGCTGTCATGTTTTATAAAAATGTGGAAAAGTGAAGAAATAGATTGGCCAAACAGCAAAGTTTTTGGGATTAGTGTTTGATACATGAATTGGCAAGCCCACATAATATACATGAAATAAAAATGTAAAAGAACATGAAATCTAATTTAAAAACTATCAAACATTACTTGGGGAGCTGGTAGACTTACCCTTATTGTACTGTATAAAGCAACAGTGTTGTCTGTGTGTGATTATGGAAGCAAAATATTTGGCTCAGGTTGAATGCGGTGAACTACCACTGTCTCTTCATGTAGAGTTTATATCTGAAGAGTTTCCTGAGAATTCAGACAAGTGCTTCACCAACAAAAAAAATTAATTGAATTAAAAGATGTACATATCCATAAACAATCACTTACCACCTTTCCTTGTTAGAGCTAGAAGATTGTTTTTGAGTTACTGAATATAATTACTGTATACAATTACCTTCAATATTAAAATTACCCTCTCATTGGACTATGAATAAAATGAGAATTTGCATGTACTTAAAATATTTATCAAACAGTTACTCATGCCCTAGAACACCATAAACAACATATAATAGAACATATAATCCGAAAAGGTCCATATTATGCAATATATACAGAGATGGATCTAAATCAGAGTCTGGAGTTGGATATGCTGCAGTATCCCAAGACAGAACATATCAGTTCTCTACCTGATAATGCCTTAGTATTTACAGCTGAGTTGTGCGCAGTAGTATCAGCCTTAAAAACAAAGAAACCTCATGTAATAATTTTGTGATTTTTAGCAACTCTTAGAAGTGCCATAGATGCCATTCAAAGTTACAACCCAAAAAATAACATTGTGCAACAAATTAATTTATTATGTACTCCATAAGTTGTATGATAATGGGAAAAATATAGAAATATGTTAAGCCTGGCCCATGTAGGGATTAAGAGATTTGAAGAGGCTGATAAAGCAGCCAAAGAAGCAGCCCATATGACAAGATCAATTGTAAATACAGTATCCCTATTAATGATCATGGAACACACAAAAATAGGTAATATAAATTAATGGCAAAATGTATTGGATGAAGAACCTGAAAATAATAAGTTGAAGCAAATAAAACCTGGTGTTAGAAAATGGAGTTCATCATATACCAAAAAGAGAGACATTTGCAAGTAATTCTGACACATCCCCGAATAGACTCTACTCATCTGGCACATGGACATTTCATGAAAAGCCCACATGACCCTGTTCCTGAATGCTCAGAATGCAGTGATAACAACATTTAAACGTGTGTCATGTGAATGTCCAAAATATAACCAACAACGGTTATCAACTTCCGGAAATAGGTCGATTGGTGAAATTTTATCAGAATCTACAACATTTTCAGTTGTTCCAATTTTATTATTAATGAGGAACTGTAAATTAATTGGTAAATATAAAAAGTAATTTTTGAAAATGGAAAAGCCCATGGGGTATTTAGTAAATGAAAAAAAATCTGAATTTTAAAAATCTTAACTTATTCTGATTTTTATCACTACAGGCAGTCCCTGATTATTGGTGGGGGTTCCGTTCCTGATGGCGTGACAATAACCAAAAGTTGCCGCTAACCAGAAATCGATGAATATCGTTGCTTATTAGCGCCAATGAGTGCATATCGGCACCGATAAGCGGGGGATCGGCGCCTCTGTTAGGTGGGTATTGGCGTCGATCTTTGGTTATCAGCGCCGACAAGTGGATATTGGTGCATGTTGGCTTTGAAAATCCAGTTATCATTGCAGAAATTCCAGTTACTGTCGTCGCTAGACAAGCCCCTTAAAACCAGACCGCTGATAACCTGGAACTGCCTGTACTTATTTTCTTTTTTTTTTTATTGTGCAGATGGAAACATGAGTAAATGCATTTAATATATGCGTGTGTTCAACTTTAGGAGCTTATGCCTTTTTACATATTTTTAAGATTTCATTTTTCTTTCATCATTTAGTCCCAGTGCTTGGCATGTGGCCTAGACCTGGTACTCCATTTCATTTTAATCCTTCGGGCCAGCCCTGTGAGAGCCATTGGTTGGCTCAGTGGTTTGGATCATGTCAAGATTAGCAAACCAAACATCTCCATGTCAAGAACAGTGAACCCAATAATCCCCATGTAAAGAATGGCCAACCCTTTCCAGTCCGAACTCCAATTCCACGAGGGCTAGTACTAATCGCAGCAAAACATTGATTCATCTACACTGTTTCGCTGTGTTTAGTACTAGCCCCTGGGGGGTCAAATGTATTTCGCCTTGTTTAGTACTAGCCCGTGGGGGATCAGATGTTTAGTATCGAAGTGTTCATGTCTAGAACAGCGAACTCGATTACAGTACTCCCATGTAAAGAATAATGAACTCAATAATCTTTTTGTAAAGAATAGTGAACACTGCTGTGAGTGGGTTCACTAATCTTGACATGATCCAACTATTTTCATAATAATAAAAGGAGAATCTTCTTAAGTATGGGTTGGGAGAAGCGAGACATTTCAAGGAACACCATCTCCTACTGGCTGAAGAGTCAATTGTGAGGGCATACCAGTTGGACTGTAGTGGAGATCTGGGCCCAACCAGAGTCAGGGCTCGTGACATGAGAGGGATAGGATCGTCTGTGGCATTTAGGAAAAACCACTTGGTTGGTCAGGTCCTCTGGAATGGGGTCTGGAAGAGGCAGACAATATTCACCTCTTTCTATAATAACGATATAGCATACAGGCCCTTAGATACCTTCACCATTGGCCCGATAGTGGCGGTGCAGCAGGTCATATGATGATGTAAAGCCCTGTGAGAGCCCCTTTGAGTACCTGGTTCTTAAAGAATACTCCCACATGGTTAACTGAGAGAGATTGTTTTCCCACCTTCAGGCGAGGCTCCACACATACATGAAAGTATAGGTTTGTATATGTGTCGGAACAAATAACAAGTCAAAAAGAAGTACAGGCAGTCCCGGTTTACGACGGTGGTTCCGTTCTTGCGCCAAGGTCAGAAAATCGGAACGAAGTGGAACGATACGACGCCAGAAAATTGTATAAAAATTTGAAACAAAAGTTATGAAAGCCTTACTTTTAATCCTTTGGGTATACTGCATGTTGTTTCTTGATGTTTTACCTACATTTTGATGTGGTGTGTATCCAAAACTGGTGGTTCTGGAATGTAAAAATTTACAATTTACTACAAAGTACAGTAAATCCTGTATGCAGTAAAGTATAGAGTACTGTACATATACTGCACAAAAGTAAAATACAACATGTTATACAGTAACACAGGTGTACAGTACACTGTACTTTACTGTAATTTATACCAAAGAGTTTATAAAAGATAAAAAAAAAAGTGAATTCCTTACTTTTATTTTGGAAACCCCGTGCTTCTTAACCCTGGAAAAATGGTGTGGCCTCATGATTCAGGGGGATTCTGGAATGTAAAAATTTAGTATTAGTGTGCATATAATAATGTACAGTAGTCCTGCATGCAACAAAGTACAGTACTGTACTGTATAAATACAGAACAGTCAGTATTTTACAGTAGAATAATAAATATATAAAAATTATAAATAGTTAGGAATTCCTTACCTCATTTCAGTGATTGTCAAAGCTGTTACAACTGCAGGCTAGGTTGGGGAGATGGAGATTGTATGCGTGGGGAGCCTGCAATGATAAGGATAAAATTACTGCAGAGTTTGTACTGTATGTGTTACACTGTTCTGTATCAGTTCAGGTATTTCACAAACCTATGTTCAACAGTACAAAATAAAAATATGAATTCCTTACCTAATTTCAGTGATTTTTAGAAGATGGAGGCAAGGATGAGGGAGCTCTAGTAAAGGTGCTGGGCAGTCTGGAAAATTAGAATGAAGACGTTACTTTATATTTATCAATTGTACTGTACATATGACCATTTATAACATTAAAAACAGTGAAGAATTCAATACCTTGAGTGATTTGAAAGATGTAGGCTACATGAGGAAGGTTTTGTACAGTTCCAGTTGAGGTCAGGTTAAAGGTGCATGTCAGTCTGGAATGGTAATGTACATGATAAAGATTAGAATAAAGTACTTCTGTGGATTTCATAAACAGTACACTAATTTTATAAAATGTATAACAATTTATAAAACAGAAAGTGTTCTTACCAAATTCTAGTGGTTGGCTTGGGGGGGCTATGGTGTGGCATCTGCAGGTGCTTGGGAGTCTGCAATGAAAAAGATAGAAATGATACTGTACACAGCAGTACTGTACTGTACTGTATAAGTATAATAACACAATTTAAAACAATGTAGGCTAATAGAAATTTCTAAAAAGTGAAGAATTCCTTACCTGGTGGACATGAAATGGGTGCAGGTGCTACTGGTGCAGGTGAATTTGGAGTTGAGCAGGGGACACCTGTCATTTGTGGAGTGATAAAAGATAGAAATTACCACACAGGGTATGTATGCAATAAGCTACTGTACTGTATACAGTTTTATAAAGTGATTTGAAAGAAAAAAGTCATGAAATCCTTACCTGATGGGGCTGGAGAGGGGATAAGGTCAGCTGAGTTGGGCCGGGAGGAGGCTGTAACATGTGGATCTGGAATGATAATGATTATGTAAAGTTACAGCAAATACTAAAGCAATAGTGTACTGTACAGTGGGTGAAGTGCAGTACACTTTTTGTAACATTTATAAAAATTTATAAAACATTAAAAAAAACATTAAGAATTCCTTACCTGGTGAAGTTGGAGAGGAGACAGGAGGTCCCAGAACTTCAAAACCCTGAATTCTTCAGGGAGTCAGGACTGTCATCACTACCAAAGAGATCTGGAATGGCACATAATGAAATAAATTAGGTTATGCGATAGTAAATATAAAATTTGTACCATATGTACAGTACTGTATGTACAAATGATTTCATGCATGAAAATTATAAAAATTAAACACTTAGGAATTCCTTACCTGATAGAGCTGGAAAAGCTGCTGGGGAGGTTACTGCAGGTACAGGTTCAGGCTCAGGTTCTGATTCATAGCCAGGTAGAGGTTCTGGGGAATCTGGATTAGAGTCACTTCTGCAATGATACAAATGATAAAATTTATTGGGTTATGCTGTGTATCTACAGTATGTAAATATAAATTGCAGTAACATTTTTATAAATATTATTACAAGTTATAACAATTTATATTACAGCAGTTAATAAAAATAAAGTTGAGAAATCCTCACCTAGACTAGGAGTGGCAGGTGGTGCTGAAGACTTCTTCACGAAGAAAGAGTCTAGCCTAGACTGCACTTTCTTCTTCAGCTGCTTCTCCTTCAGCGCCCCCTGTAGCACGTAGTAAGATCCAGCATTCCTCTGCGAATCCTCTCAAACCTGGCAATGTTAGGGTCCTCACCCTCAAATGCTGCCAAACATTTCTCCAGGTGAGCAAAACCTCTGTCAAGCCCTTGATTGTTAATTCCTTGACCTTTGGTTGTGGTGCCTCTTCCTCCTCCTCGATCATCTGCTTCTCCAGCTCAATGAGGTCCTCCGATGACAATTCCTCTCCATGGGATGCCAGCAGCTCGGTGACATCCTCAGCTTCCAAGTCCAGTTTCAGCCTCTTGCTTAGCCCAGCAATTTTCCTTGTCACAGCCTCAACATCTTCTGCCTGCTCAAACCCCCTTAAAACTATTCACAACCTGCGGACACAGTTTCTTCCATGCACCATTCAGAGTCGACACCTGTACTTCGTCCCAAGCACGTCGATGTTCACACAGCATCTGCAATGTTGTAGCCCTTCCAAGAATCTTTCAGAGTCAACTCCTTGTTACCTTCAACGGCCTGTAAAGCAGCTGCGTATTGGCCTCCTCAGGTAGTATGCCTTGAAGTTAGCAATGACTCCCTGGTCCATCGGCTGTATGAGGGATGTAGTATTTGGTGGTAGATACACCACCTTCACATTAGGTTCATATTACTAAGATTAGCCGGGTGACCAGGGGCATTGTCTAAGACAAGCAGGACCTTAAAAGGCAGACCCTTCGAGGCACAATACCTTTCCACTGCGGGCACAAAGTGGTCATTGAACCAGTCCTCAAGACCATCAAGGTAACCCAAGCTTTCTTGTTGGACTTCCAAATGACAGGGAGTTGACTCTTGAAAATGCCCTTAAAAGCCCTGGGATTTTCTGCCAAGTACACTAGCAAGGGCTTAAGCTTCAAATCGCCACTAGCATTTGCCCCAAAGAGTAAAGTCAGCCTCTCCTTACCAGCTTTATGGCCTGGTGCTGACCTCTCCTCCTTGGAAATGTATGTACGATTTGGCATTCTTTTTCCAAAATAACCCTGTCTCATCTACATTAAATACCTGGTCAGCAGTGTAACCACCTTCCCCTAATTATCTCAGCCAAACCACTAGGGAAACTTTCTGCTGCTACGTCATCAGCGCTAGCAGCTTCACCTTGCAACTTCACATTGTGCAAATTTGCACGAGCCTTGAAGCGGTTAAACCAACCCTACTGGCGGAAAATTCTTCACTAGCACTGCCTTCCCCCATTTTTCTTCACCACTGCCGCATGCAGCTCCCTAGCCTTCTCTTGAATCACACTCAGGCTCACTGGAACACGCCGTTGGTTCTGGTCTTCCAGCCAGATCAACAATAACTCTCCATCTCCACTACGTTCTGGCTACGTTGCTTCACGTTAATCACTGTTGCCTTCATTGGTGCAGCGTCTTGCACGTTTCAGAATACGCTGCTTGTCCTTCACTATGGTAACAACCGCTGCCGTTCTGCTAAGGCCCAAGGCACGCCTATCTCAGTGTTACTTTCACCCTTCTCCGAACGCTTGATTACGTCGTACTTGACTTCCATGGTGATGCTCTTCCTCGGCTTCTGGATGCACTAGCATCAGATGATGAACTCTGCCGTTTTGGAGCCATAGTGAAGGCACAATTCACGAAAAACTGCAGCTAAAGAAAAGCAACAATGAGGCAACGTACCTAACTCTGCGGAGGCAAACACGTGAGTGAGGAAAGGGTTGTTTGGTATTGTTACGCCGCCCGCGTGATCGACCCAGGAAGGTCGCTGTCCGTCAACTACAGTACCAATGCAGTTACATACAGAGCGCAGCTACGCTCACGAAACTAGTTCCGCTTTACAAAGCAGCGTAAAAGCGCCGAAAAACGTCATAACCTTGCAATGTATTTTAATAATTGTAACCAGAAACTGATTTTTGATGATTACTGTTAAACCAGAAACGGATTTTTTTATAAATATACGTAATTGAAAAGCGTCGAAACAGGCTGCGTCAGAACGGGCTGCGTCGTGAAACTTGAAACAAAACGTCGTAAGCCGGCCTGGATTTTTAATGAATATATCTGAAAAACGTCAGAACTCGAACGTTGTAAGCCGGAACCGTCGTAAGCCGGGGACCGCCTGTATGTATTTATTCCGACACAAACACAAACCTTTGGTCTTTTCATAGGAGTCGGCTTGCGAACGTGAGCTGGAATGGCTGTTTAACTTTAAGACAAGGTTGTTAACTACCAACAGCAGAGGGAAGACCCCCCAGTTGTAGATCTGCACTCCACTTTGCTTTTGGCTGCCATTGTGCCAAGGTATCTCTGCACTTCTCTGCTTGAGTGCCATTTGCTTTCTGTTTATGTTTTTTCATTTTTTTAAAAATATTTTTATGATTGTTGTTTGTTGTTATATGTAGTACATACAAACACCTCAATCACTTTAGCACTTTTTGGAGAGGAAACTGCAGGGTTTAGGCTCTGTCCAGGGAAGGACATGCCATGCATTCGGTTTCTCTCCACTGTTGAGGTTGATCCTCACTCATTATTGTGTGTCACACCGTGACATGAGTGTAACAAAACAACTAACCAGACTTCTATTTCAGGTGTTGTGGAGGCCAAGTGCCTTAGAAAGTTGTGTGTCTCTAGGCCTCTCGGGGGAGCTGGGTGTCTTTGAACTTACTGATCACTCAAAGGCTATGAGGGGCCTGCCTGTATCTGCTCTGACCGTTACTGTGATGACTTGGTGGCCATAATGTCTGCTAGCTTTAGGACTGCTCCTACTTCCTTGGTGATGCCACATGCAGGATTGGACACGTTCCCAGATGCTGGGAACATCACCAAGAGGAGGAGGTCGTCATAGTCATCTTTGCTGTCATCTTTCTCATCAAGTGCTGTCACATCCTTCCCTTCTTCCAAAGGTAGCTACTGGAAAAAGAGGAAGGTTACCTCGTCCTCCAGCGGGAATTCTTGTAGAGCTTCCAGCAGTTAGCCCTCATTTTGCAGAGAGGGATGACAGACTCTCACTAGTTTGAGTACTGCTGCCCCCATTGCCTAGCTCATGGGTACAACTCTTCTGGTGTTTATTGGAACCCTGGCTTTCCAGTACCAGCCCCGGTAGCCCATCTACCCGGGCCATCAGTACCAGGCCTGGTATCTCGCTAGCAGTAACGCAGCACTGCTGCTCCCGTTGCCAAGTGCACATGTGCAATCACTATCTGAGGTTCTTTGGACCCCCAGTGTACTGGCACCAGCCCCAGTAAGCAGCCTCCCTGGGCTATCGGAACCAGCCCCAGTCTCTTGCTAGTGGTACTGTGAGTACCGCTGCTCCCAGTGCCAGGCACATGGGTGCAACTTCTACCTGGGATTCTTCAGACCCTGGGGTACCGGTGCTGGCCCTGGTGGCCTGCCTGCCTGCCCACTGCACTGGTACCAGCCCCAGTAGTCAGTCTACCAGGGTCAGCAAGGGTCCCTGGTCTACAGACCTGGTTCCAGCTGCCAGCACAGCCCAGCGAGAGGTGAGCAGAGAGCATGCAGGTGCTTCCTCACCCCCCTCCCACTCTTCATGAAAGTGGCCCAGGAGTCCCAAGACAGTGGCCAAGTCTGACTGGCCCTTTCACTTGGGCAAGGCAAGAGAAGGTCCCCTACTCAATCTTCTCATGTAGAAGCCTTGGCTTCTGAGAAGATTGGAGCACACTTGTGGGACAGGCCCACTCACGTGAACATGAGTGGGACCATTCTTCTCAAACTGTGTGAATGTCATCACTGCAGGCTGATAACCACCCATAGTCTCTCTTACCTGCCGGGACTTCGATCTTTGACATGTTTGGCAAGGGTGCTCATGATCCCTCACTTGTCCCCTCCTCTTCCTTGGAGTTTTTTCTGGGAGATGAGAGCTGGAGTGGTTCAGGGGTCGGGACCGGGACTATTCTCACTCCCATCCCAGCCCACTACACAGAGGCCTACATACCAGGTCTGATCCTTGGATGGGACAGAACAAATGTCTGAATGATCAAGAGGTCGCCAGGAGGCTCTGGTGAGTGTTCTTTTCCTACGGAGGGATTGACTCGGGAGGACCGGCTGTGGAGAGATCTGAGGATTCTATGCCCAGGACAAGGACAATTTCTAGTTGCAAGGCTTTTTGTGAAGAGCATTAGAATGATGCATTAATTTTATGAATTTGAGGAAGAGACATTAAGTTTTCTTGCATCATGCTTCTGCCATTGTGTCTTCCTGGGAACCCCAAAACCCCAGAGTTTTGATCAACCTGTCATGGTATAGGCTTGCTGATGAGGTTTTGGTCCAGGTGAATTCTCTTTGTTCCGGGCAAGAGAATTCTCCCTGGTCCAGCCACTCATGCAAGGCACTGCCTCCTCCTCTAGCTCACCAGAGGGAATATCATGTTCTCTCAGAGACGTCAGTGCCGCTTAAGTAGGTTGACCTGGAGCTGACTTGTATATGTCCCAGCCTGTCATTAGTGCATCTCTGTGCTGAGGGAACCTCCCTCTCATTGGCAGAGGCATCAGCACTGGAATTGACTGCCATGGCAGCATTCCAGTTAGTCTTGTGCAATCTTTTGATTCTGTCATTGGCCAAGATCACTTCTTAAAGCTCCCTTACACCCAAGGAGAGTGCAGCCTTCAAGAAACTGTTACTGTTGGAGGTAGTTATTGTCTACCTCCTCCACCAGACAACAAACCTGTGTGGAGCAAGGCGCTGTGCTGTCTCAAACTTCTAGGTTTGTTGGTTCTGGATTGGCTTTGACTCCAGGAACAGACTGATTCTGGGATCCTCCCTACCTCTTTGCTAGAGGGAGAGGGGAAGACTGGAGTGGACAAGCTTCAGGGGAACAAACTTGTTCACCAGGCAGTGGCTAAGACCTTCAGGTCTTTGCGTGGAACTGCAAGGCAACCCTTGGGTCAGACTGGCCCTTTCTCTTCAGTTAGAGAAAGTCCCAGGCATCCTTGGCCCTTCGTAGAGGTACCCATTCTTCCTCTACCCCAGTAGGGTAAGGTGCACAGCTGTTCCCCTTTCAACCCTCCTATTTCAGGGAAGGGACAAGGAAAGAAGTAGGATGGAAAATGCTGAAGGGTGATGTTTCTCCCTGCTTGCTGCTGAATGGGGCTGGGTGCCTGTCAAGCATGTTGGGCAACTTCAGCAATGTGGGCCGGAGGCCTTGGTAGTGGATCCCCATCAGGTAGGGTACTGACTACCCTTTGAGTCTTTGTCACCCCTCACCCTTGATGCAGCTTGGCTCCAACTGTTCATTCCTGGCTCACAGTAGGAACTCTCCCTGTGGGAAAAGGTGAATGAGATGCTTTGGAAGGCACTGTGGAAGTCTTCTACCTCACTCTGCGCTGAACCAGTTCGTTCATTAGATGCGGTCTTAGATGGAAATGGTCCACTTGGTTTTCGATTCCATCAGAGAAGGTGACTTCATGCTTTCTGTGGATTTGAGGGATATGTATTTTCATTGGTCCTCCTGCAAGCACCTCTGCTTTGCCCTTGAAGGGGATGGTGTTCTAGTTCAAGGCTCTATGGTTTCAGACTCTCATCCACTCCCCAAGTGTTCACTTGGATGTTCACTTAGATCTTGGCTCGAGCTTGTTCGCATGAGTATGTCTTTGGGAGTACCTGAGCGATTGGCTGATCTTAGCCAATTCGTTGTTGCAGTTGCTAGGACAAGTCAGCCCCTTGAGTTTTTGTCATCGCCTGAGAGTAGTGATCAACTTCGGGAAGGCAGATTTCACGCTGAAGCAGAGGGTAAAGTAGCTGGGCATGCTGATATACATGGCAGCAGCGAGTGTATTCCCTTCGGACTCTGGTACTGGCAGGTCCAGAGAGGCAGCCAGAAGTTCCTGTCTTGACAGGAACAACCTGCGTAGCAGTGGCATGTCGTTCTGTGTCCCTTGTCTTCATGGGAGAAGATGGGCTCTTGGGAGGCCATCACCTCCACTCCCTTTAGTGGAGTATGAAGGAGGATTGGTCTCCAGCAAGGGACCCTCCTAACTCACCTGTTCCTCTGTGGGAGGAAGTGAGAAGAGACCTAGCTTGGTAGTTAGACGACATGAGCCTTTTTTTTTAGGGATGCCGTTAGGCACTCCTCCCGAGGTGCTTCTGTTTTTTGGACGCATCTACTAGGGATGGGGTAGACACGTAGAATTGTTGGTTTCAGTACCAGAATGACAGACACCTCCACATTAATGTCATAGAACTCAAGCAGCCTTTTTAGGCCAGTAAAAGATTCGGGACCAAGTGGTAGGTCACTCCATGGTGTTGACGAGCAACATCACTACGTTAGTGGCATATGTCAACAAGCTGGGGGGACTGGTGTCCTTCCAGCTACACAGGTTGGCGGTGCAGGTGCACGAGTGGGCAGTAGCACACTAGGTGGAGCTGTCAGCCAGGTATATTCCGGGGTCTTTGAATGTGGTGGCAGACAAGCTCATCTCCAGAGCCTGGTGATAGGGACGGAGAGACTTGTCGAGTTATATAGGGAGTCCCATCCATGATCTCTTTGTAACCCGGTACAACAGAAGGTCACTGCTGTTCTGCTCAGTTGTGCTGGACTGTGGGTTGCAATGGAGGACACTTTCCAGCACCAAGGGGACATTTTAGAGGCTTACAACTTCCTTCCATGCTGAATGGTTCCCGGACCTGCATGCTCTGTTCTGAGGTCCTGAGAGAGATTCCCCCATGGCTCAACCTTCTGTGCCAGCTGCACATCGAGTGGTATCACGAGGCGGTGAAAGTGCTGGCACTTCACACTTGGAGAGTGTCCAGCATCTCTTGCAATCGAGAGGGTTGTTTCTCACGCATGGGGAAGGGGATGTCTAGATACTAGCAGAATCATCAGTTGCTGTGTACCAAGGGAAGTGGGCCGTCTTCTGTAGTTGGTGTTGTTGACAAGGTATCTCACCAGTCAGAACTTCTCTTCAGCAGGTAGTGGACCTTCTCGCCTTTTGTCGCCAAGAGAAGCTTCTCTCCATTTTGGCTATTAAGGGCTATAGAGCTGCCCTTGGCCAAGTCCATCTGTTAAAGGGAATGGATCTCTCATGAGAGATCTTTATGTTTCTAAGAAGTTTCGAACAGTCTTGCCCAACCAGGAATCTCAGGCCCCTGAGTATGCCGTACGAGCCACTGAGGGAGTCATCAGATGGAGATCTGACTCTAAGACCTTTTTCCTTGCTTGCCCTGGTCTTCGATGCTAAGCACTCAAGGGGAGAGGGATATGTTATGCTCGAGTTTGTCACGGAATTTGTGGCTAAGACTCAGAATCCGTCGGTCCCAGATGCCAGATTCAAGTCCTTTTTCGATCCCCTCCAGAAAGGACTTTGTA